>NC_141218.1:16096889-16144389 GCF_054856515.1 Filicampus tigris
CTCGATGTGGGCGATAAACATATTTCATTTGTATACTTACCCGATTCTGACTGCAGTGCGGTCCGTACACTTGGCTGAGGGTTGGACTCTGAGCTGGCCACCACCCCTCACTATCGGCGCGTTTTGAGCATGCGCGCGCAAGCACACTAAGCATTGGTAGGATGTCTCGACGGGTAGAAAGGAATTTCAGAACACCGGGAGGTCAACGCAAAAAGTCAAACACCGAACTCTAACAATTCCACCCCATGTAAACTGAGGTGTTTAATCATATTAGATGTACAACCTCCTTTGCATGAGATTAATGTTTTATGTGTTGCATTGAGCAGCTTGGTCTTTTCTTATGAAGTGCAGCCACACTTTTGACCTGTGTTGAACATCCATAATTATCACACCCCGCGAGCATTATCTTGTAGTCTTCGTTACTGTCTGTGTGTTGTCGGCACTTTCTGCCCGCTGGCGTGGCGCACACACATTTCCTATTGGTTGTACTTGGCTGGTGTCTTGTTGTTTGCTCCGCGCCGTGCGCACACTATTGGTACTTTGTTTGTTTTGGGTGGCTTCCTCCGCGACGCGGATTAGGAATTGAAATGTGGCACCGACATTTTAAAGCCTGAACGATTCCAAGAGAACTGAAGAGCTAGTCCCGGTTCCACTCGGTTCCCGGTGCCCAACCCTACCAATCCACTTGATGCCGGGACCGCTACTTTGAAAGCCACTACTAAAATAACAACTGTGTAGTGTTCACAACCACATTCTTAATTCGTAATTTTTAAACATTATAAGCACCATACTCAACATACAGCAATGACACTGAATAGTCCCAGGGACGGAATGCCCGCCTCTGTATCTATATACTTCTTGTCCCCTGAAATAGCTTGTGTAAAAAGTCACACTACTGTCTCATAACTGCTAGAGGATGTAGACACAATTGTTGGGTCACACCATTTTACCTACAGGAAGCAAAACTAACTCTCAGTTTCTCTTCTAGACTGACAGCAACAAAACGTTGAGGGGCTTGAAGTCACTGTTTCCTTGCAAGTTCTCAACAACAAAGTCAGCCAAGTCAAAGGCAAACATGCCATTATGGACTTGGATTTTTGTACTAGGGCACTGGCGCAAGCTTGAAAAGAAGAAAAGCAGTTTCCATACTGTTCCAACAAAGTTGGAAGCACACAACTGTCTAAAATATCTTGCTAAGATGAATGATTAAGATAGGGGAACTAAAGAGTCTAGTCCAACTGCTGACTGAGAAATTATTTGATTAAGATATGCGTACTGATACTTTGATATAAGGGGTGTATATCAGGAATCTTATAGAGACATTGTTTGTTCAATTTAGATATGTAGTTGAACCCAGAGCGGTTTTCCACAAGGAGGTCCAATTGAAGGTAGTTTGCAGGATTGCACTTTTCAGCCTGACAGTAAAGATCTATTGATCATGTCCGCTAAATAAGTGCTAACAGCAGTTCCCTTCCTGCACAGTAACAGCGCCCCGACAAAGCACCCCTGGATGATCAATAATGGCAATCAAGGCTGATTCGAAAGGTAAAAATGCTGGCGTCTGTTCACGACAACTTTTACCTGTTCATGTTTTGCATTGAGGAAGAAGAAGAAGAAGTGACTTTGTATTTTTGTGAAGTTACAAATCCCTTAAGGACAAATGCAGTCAGAAAGAAATGTGCTGCCATTAGGAAGCCCACACTCCCCACCAGAGCAGAGTACAAAGTGAAACAAAGCATTCAAGCAAAGAATGACCACAAAGAGATCTTTCAGGCGCCACAAAGAAGAAGCTTCGCCATAGACTTGTCTTACAGAGAGTCTCGGAAAAAATAAACCACTTGGGAAAAAGTATCTTACAGAAGGCATCCTTTAACAGCGATATACCATGCAGTGTTTTAAAAGATGTCGTTGCATGATGCGGTATGTTGATGGCTTTAAGGTAAGCAAAAGAAAATGTTTTTAAAAAGTAATTTAAAATCCATGTCAGTGTTTTTTTGACATACCTATCTATGTACTTTACACCACATTAGCTCATTTCCTTTCAGACACACAGTCTAGTCCATTTTACTTTTTCAACATTAAGAACAACCTTAATGCCACCTTTCACCAGCATTCATCAGTTACAACTGCTAAAAGTCATGCAATCATTATGTCATATGGGGACGTGGGAAGCAATAACACATTAAAGGTTGAGGGAACACATTTAATACCTTGCAACAAAAGGTCATTTCACAATAGTACAATAAAGCCTGTCGCAAAGTGCAAAATGTGATGCAAAAGCCTCTGCCGGTATAAAACCCATTTTGGAACTGATTGTTGAGAGTGCAGCCAAAAAAAAAAAAAAACAAAGCAGCAAAAGCAAATTATCTTTGTGACTGCATTGGTGATAATGAGTTCAGTATGAATTGCCTATTGTGTCTGATGCTCAATACAATTAAGGCCAACTTGGAGAATGGCGAATAATTAGCAATGACTCCATGATTAGTATTAGGTCAGAATGGGAGAGGGAGTGAGAATGAAATTAAAAATCATATAGCGCAAGTTTCCCAATGGCATTCATGTCAAAAGAACAGCAACAGAGCAAACCCTGACACAAGACTGACATTGGTCCTCCCCAAAACTACATTGCTGTTCCATCTGTGTATTGTATATTAGCATTTGGAATCTTTGGTTTGGAAGCTCTTGTTTCCAACAAATTCTGATGGACAATCTGAGCAGAAGAAAGCAATTGATTGTTACTGTTCGACATGTTTTTGAGATGAACAGCATTTGAGCAAAAGTGGGGCATAATAAAAAAACACTAGTGTATGTAGAAATTGATTCCTGTATGTCACGTCAAGCGGTGAGAAAACAATGTCCCTCACTATTTGTTGTGCAATGAAAAAGGTGTGTGCATTTTCATTAACAATACATTAGCCATCAGGGTTCAAGACTTGACAATGACAGGCTATTGGATGTTGGATTATGGTAGAACATCTTAATGCAACATTGAAGCAGGTGGTATCAAAGAAGGAAACAAGCTCTGGAAAAAAAAAATAGCGCCCCTTTTCCACTGTAGGATACCTTCTTTTTTTTAATTTTTATAATTAACTCTTTATTGAAAAGCACATTGCATTCAATTTGAAAAATATAAACAATTTCTCATTGCTTTTCCATTTTACAAATAAAATGAACTAACCAACAGAGGAGCATGGGAACCTATTGCACTGCCATTGTTTTACAAAAGAAAAGAGTATGAGTTTAAACAAAATCACCTCGTATAGGTTTAACATATTCTGTCCACTTAGACCATGTTAGGTCGAAAGCGTCCAGTTGTAACTTGAGTGTAAAGGAAATCTTCTCCATAATGAAAGTCTCACTAACATCAATCCAGTCATCCGTCGTTGGACTCTTAGGTTTGAGCCACTTCCTTGTCAATGTTTTTTTACTTGTTGTCAGTAGAATGTAAATGAGTTTATTGTCCTTATTACTCATGTGTGGCAGATCTATTTTACTCAGGTACATCGATTTAAAGGACAGGGGAAGAACAAAATGAAGTACATTTTGCAAATGATAATGAATGCTCAACCAATATTTTTTTATAACAGCACATTCCCAAAATATGTGGAAATGGTTGGCCCCACCATCCTCGCATCTCCAACACGTTTCTAGGATACCTATTAGGTCTCCTTGCAATTGACAACAAACCATTGCAGGTCAACCATTGTTGGCGTGACAGTAACCAAAGATGGGCATTCCGTCACAGGGACGGAATGGTCCATCCGTCCGTCCCGGAAGGACGCCCGATTTGGAAACCGACGAGAAGTTTTTTTAAAAGGACAGAAGTGGGTTTTTCGTCCGTCCCTGTAATCATCCCGAACCGGGTCAAGTACCGACAGACGTGTTGTGTTGGGTTCTTTTAAAAAGAAAGACCAGTGTTCTCTTCTGCTTCTTTTTCATGTGCCTTCCCTGCAGTAACATTGTACTCACGGGCATAGTCTACCCTCTAGTGCAGGGGTGGGCAATTCTGGCCCTCGAGGGCCGGTATCCTGCATTTTTTCTGTGTCACCCTGGGACAACCCACCGGATTCAAATGATCAGGATCGTTATCCAGCTTCTGCAGACCTTGCTGATTATATGATCATTTGAATCAAGTGTGTTCCAGCAGGGAGAGTTGGAAAACAGGCAGGATACCGGCCCTCGAGGGCCGGAATCGCCCATCCCTGCTCTAGTGGTTCAACACAATGCATTAGATCACAGGACGCCCATTTCACTGATGACTGACAGAAACACGCCCAGCCTGTCTTGCGTGTGTAATCCACCAATGTAATACTTCAGACCGAATGTAAAATATCACGTGCCGCTCGTCTCGTGCATGTTCACTGTGTTTGTATATTAGAGGGAGTGACTTCCCTTTGTTTTAAGCCGACAAGAGGAGCACTCATCCTCCGTCCAAAAAAGGTTACACATCACAAGTCAGTCTGGTGACCGACAGTGGTTGTTTTGGCAGCTAAATGCTATCTTGGTTGACACAAACTGTTGTAAACAATTCAATCCACTCACAAGATACCAGCTGGTAAGTGGAATTGAAAAGGATATTAGCCAGCTAATGAGCTTTATATAATGTTTATGAATTATGAAACCTCTAGCCAGGAACTACTGGGTCAATCTTTACCAAACAGGTATTGTTAGAAAGGGAATCCAACAAGGAATCCAAATCTGCAAGAGTGGTGCATATTTTATTCACTTGACCTTGAAATCGACCTTGTACACCACGTGACTTTACCAAATGTAGCTACACGCTTGGGGCGACACGTTAGGAATGTAATAGGATACAAAAACACATTAGTTACACTAGATAAACACGTAATCTTATTATGTGTATATTGAGTAAAAATTTGGATTATTTCTCAGGATTCCAATTTCCATGTAGAGAAGTGGTAGATCAACACAGCAAAAATTAGCTAGTTTTCATCTTAACCCTCTCATTCTGTCTCCACACATCACTCGACTGCCCCCGCCGCAATTTCCGAGTCGGCTTCTCAGTAGTCGTGACTCGTCCAGGGAGCATGCGCGAACATCCTCCATTAAACCCTCCTGCTCCACCTGCATAACCAGAATCATGCCCCCTACCCCGACCAGCGCTTGGTGGGAAGCCCCCATGCTGGCGCCAGCGGGGATCAGTCGACTCGGAACGGCAACGTACGGACCCCAGGTAACTCTCCTCCCAGCGCCAGTGTCGTTAGATGTGCACAGATGAATGTCATTGCAGTCTTCTTTGCACATCTATAACATGATATCAACAGGTAATTGTTTGACAAACAATCTTTATGTTCAATCCTATCCTCCGGATATCCACCTGCAGCATGGCAGATGAAAAGTAGCTGCAGACCATTACTTGGCCAAATTTGATTGATCATCATTCTGAAAAGTATGGTCATGGTATATCACGGTATAAGGCAGAGGTGGGCATTTTACAAAATTTTGCTGGTCTGTCATTCATCATCTGTCAGCAGCCTGGGTACCCATCCGTCATTTGTCAGTCCATCATTTTTCGTGACCAACCAAATTATAATCGTCGGTTCATCAATCCGTCAGTCAGTCCATCAGTTAAGTCAGTCAGAAGTCCGTCCATCGGTCCGTCAGTCCGTACCCCCAGCCTCAAAAAACGTCAGCAAAACGAAGACGATTATACTCTGACGGACGAAAATCCACTTCAGTGAGTGCTTAGTTTGTCACTTTTAAAGTGTCCTGTCAATCGTCAACAAAAGGGGCATCCACCAGTGACTGACGTACCGTCACTCTGACGGAATGCCCACCGCTGGTATAAGTTATATCATGATTATTGTCAAGAGTTGAACTAAAAGATAGTAATTACTGCTTGATGCCACAGTACACCAAATTTCCTGAAACTATGTCTGGCTCAGAAAGATGCTTGTTTAAATATGAGCTAATTAGCATGAGGCGCACCACGTTTAACAATAACAAATAAATACATAAATAAGTAAACTATGACAGAATGTTAAAGTCAGCTCTGTATGATTCTATTTTCTGCTGTAGCACTGCTGCTTGATGTCAATTGTTTCCTCAGGCCAGACCCATTCGGAGTTCCTGCCTTTTCAGTTTTAATCAATGCTTTCCAGTGGGAAGGAAACATGTTCATTGGGCATGGTGAGTGGCTGAGCGCTGGTGAACAAAAGGGCCCCTCCTTGCACTGTTTTACAGGGCACAGGCGTTTATTGTCACCTGTCTACCAAGAGAACTTTTAGAGTTAATTTCCTGGCAGAGATTCAAAGCAGAGCATCTCAACAATCTGCAACAGACTGAGGCTTGGAAACCATTACTTCAATCCCTGACTCTGCCACATCAACAGGGGGAATACGTTTCTGTTCTCTTGCTTCTTTGGGAGGAATTTGTCCAAATGGCCACAAAAGCAAATAAATATCTCAGTACATTTCTCAGAATCACTGTCAGAAGGCAAAGAGCCCTCACTCTGCTTTTCTTTCACTTTAAAGCATAGTGCCTGTAAGATTAATTCAAGATAATTATCTCCAATATTAGTAACAGTTTTATCAAAAAGAAATGTGACTCTGATCCCTAAAAACAAACACACAATGGTCAACCAGACGTGCTGTACAGAAATATGCACTTTGTCATAAATGAACTTGCTATGCAAGAATACAATGAATCATGCGTTAAGAAAAGAAAATGTTATCTTACATACATTTCAACAATTTTGCATGACTTTGAATCTAAGATGAATACATTAGTATACAATTTATCTATAAATTCCAACGTCAATTCAAGTAGGTTCAGTGACACAGTTGTGCATTTTTACTCTCTCAATGAGATGGAAATGACTCAGCAAAGGACTATAAAGGCCTAGATCGACCAAAAAGACGCTGGCCAACAGTGACAGACGCTTAGCCCCGTGGCGTCCGGCCGGCTGTCGGCACGTCACGCTGACCATTAAAGTAACTTCTGCGCATGCATAAAATGTAATACCCTTCCATACCATCGGCGGCGGTAGTCAACATTTCTCATGGTTACAAAAATCCAACTGGAAAGCTGTTGGCCGGGGGCGGATTATAAAAAGGTAAACAATGCATTCAGCTATATTCTTTGCTCACAATGAACTCCCACGCAAAGTAAACCCTCACAGTTGGCGCATTCAGACGCCACGACGCTTCACGACCTCCGACGTCGGTTTGGTCAATCAGAGCCTAAAGACATAGGGCTCTATTCTCGCAGACAGCACATAAGGACATATGGGCGTATCCCAATTTTCGTGCAAGCACTCTGACGTAGGTCTGGTCTAACGAGATTTTGGTGAATTTGATCAGGACACGGGCAACAGATTCTTCTGAGAGACATAAGTGTGATAGACCTCTGCAAGACTTGGATATGGAAGGCAAAAAAGTGGCCAAAATCCCACACTGCAGTACATTTAAAGCAAACGGGGCTGCCATGACTGCTGCAAACATAGTGTACAGTAAATGCAGCTTTACCTTTTATGTCGTCAAAATGTTAGATCCCCTCGCTAATTCAAGACTGAATATTCTATGTGAACATTGTTTTGGATTCACAGGGGATCACTGTTGTTTCCTACAGTTATATTTTTCTTCATGCCTGTCATTTTGCTGTCAATTGCTGTTGTTGTCACTATTGTGACAACTAATGAGAAAACGATGAGTTTTTATCCCTTGTGTTTTGGAAGTAATCAATCAGCTGCAGATGTATCACTATACGTGGGTGGGCTGCGTATGGCCTCAGGAAAGAAACAAATGTGTCACCTCAAATGGATTCAGATTTAAACTGAATTGCATTGGGCTGCCAGTGGACTGACAATGTAGTTATTTTATTTATGCATCAATTCACAGCACTGGGATCTGGACAAATCAGTATACAGTGGAGCCTAAAAGTTGATCTGTGAAAGCTAAACCAGTCATCTGACAACATCAGATGGTGTGTTCAATTTGGGAAAAAGCCAAAATATGTGGGAAACTGCTGGCATACAAAATGGCATACAAAAGATGATTGTACAAAGGGCATGTCTGTCACATTGATAAGGTTCACTGGTTAAGCGAGATGGCACTTGCTTCATTCGAGAAAACTGAAAAAGCAAACACATTTTGTATAGAGAAAAACCCTCATGGACATTTAAATGTTTTCCCTCTGTTTAATTAAGATACAACTGCCTACCTTACCAACATTCAAACTTGGGTGAGGATGGAGGGAGGTTGAATAGAACAGTTTTCAAAATGAAGCTAATTGGTCCGTTCATTTGTGGACCTAAGCTACAGTTTTTTTTCTTTAGCTAATAATCGAATCATTTTTGACAAAGTAGCTGATATGCTTTACTAGGCCTGAGTTACTAATATTGTTATTTTATTTTTAACATTTTTCTTTTCGTGTGACATTGATTTATTTTATTTTTTTTGCGTTTTGAGTAATTTTCTGATGCACACTGTTTACAGTAAAAACATGGCGGAGAGGAGTGAGTATACAAAAGAGCCATTTTGTCAATTCATTTAGAATTGGTGCGGACTTGCAGCACCAGACAATGAGCAACAAAGAGTCCGCTGCAAAGTATGTTAAAGACTGTCGAAACCAAAGCGTAGTAACATGAAAGAGAGATTCTCTTGAAAAAGCCAACAATTTATGAGAATTCTTTCACATTGAGGGTTGGCTTCACATATCAACACATCATCAGTCGGCTAAAGCTAACCTGTCACATGACGATCTCAACCCAGCTCACGTTCCCTATTAGTGGGTGAGCAATCAAACGCTTGGTGAATTCTGCTTCACGCTCCATTATTCCCTTTCTGGATGATATAGATTTTAGCTTAAAACAAAAAAGAAATAAAAGTACTTTTTCCAAGTATTGTACAGTGTCATTGTCATTTGCTTTTCCTTTTTCTTGAGGAGGAAAAAAAAAAATCGATTAAAATCGGAAATTGAATATTTGAAGAAAAAAATGGGGATTTTTCACTCCATTCATACACAGTACAATGTATCTTCTTCAGGTTCACAGAGAGTTCTAGACCATCCCAGGTGACCTCAGACGCAGGGCGGACTACACGCCGAGCTGTTTCGGCAATCAGTCACAGGCAATCGAGAGACAGACAACCATTCACTCACATTCATTCCATCAAACTGAGTGGGAACTGAGTTTACACTGCCTGCATAGAAATCAGGCGGCTGTACCAAAACAGCAGCACTGAGTTAGGAATGTTAACAAAAACTATACAGTTTGAATGTTAATGTTTTTATTATAGGGACAGTATGAGCCTGGAAAAGACTAATTATTTTCAAATTATTTCAAATATGATGTCAACTAGTGTCACTGAACAGATAGTGTTCAACCTTAGTGGTTCCAATGAACTAAAGTACAGTGATGCCAGGCTCACAATGGCTGTTGTAGTTCATCCCAAAGGTATTTGGTGGGGTTGAGGTCAGGGCTCTCACACCAAAACTCATCCAATCATGCTGCTACGAGCTTTGCTTTGCTCACTGGAGCAGTCACGTTGGAACAGAAAAGGCCCTTCTTATGAACTGTTCCTACAAGTTGCAAGCATAGAGTTTAGCATTAGAGTAGTAAGTTTCAAAGTAAACATAATAGTCTAGACCAACACCTGATTGATTATAAAATTGATTAAAGGTGTATCTCATTGTTTACCCATAGAGCGCATATTAACCTGAGATTCCCTTATGGAGTGTTGTTCAAACCCAACTAATCAGTTGCTCTCTGGCTCTGTGGATAAATTACCACAAGCCGCATTCTTAAGCATTGGAGAAGGACAAGTGGGACGGAGTTACAATACGCATAGCTCGAAAACATTTAATATACCATTACAACTTTGAAGCTTAATCCGTGAGAGTTAAACTCTCAAATACAGTCTGATCTTATTTTGATTGGAAACGGTTTGTTTCAAGGCCTGAATGACTTGAATGTACAATGACAGAGTTTGATGAAATTAAAAGAGGCCGCAATCAGAGCCATCTGAGAATCAGCCATCAAAGGTCACAAGCAATCATAGGGGAGGCAACACTCTCTTTTCAGAGGGTCCAAGAAGGAGAGTCTCACCTTGAGTTTCGGAAAGACCTGCTTAATTTTGAATGTTTCTTGAACTGGTAAATAAGTCAACACTCTACACCTGCCACCGGTCCCCCTTCACCACCACCCCCACCCAGTGGGCTGGAAAAGTGACACGCAACGGAGACCAGTGAGTAATTATATTTGTAAAGAGCAGTGATATAAGATACTCCCCTCTTACTGGGAATCATTACATATCATTAGAGAGGTGTGGCAACTCTGCACACACAGACACATGCACACACATCGTTCTCCTCCAAAAGTATTAACCCTTGTATTGTGTTGGGTTCAGATTGACCCCAGAACCAAAGACTACTTAAATAGATTTTTTTTAAAAAGGTGAAAATTGAGAGTCCACAACTTACGCCCAGAGACTGGCCAAACTGACTCCAGCTCCTGACACCACTCACTGCCTTACGGCTTGACTCTTAAAAGCACACTTCCCACAACTAAATACCACAATACGTCATAAAGCGTCATAACACAAGCCTATTTCTTGAGCCATTTCTTCCAGCTGTTCAAGGGGGATCCTGGGGCATTTCCAACCAGCCGAGACACAGTCCAGCCA
Source organism: Filicampus tigris (assembly GCF_054856515.1). Lineage (NCBI taxonomy): Eukaryota > Metazoa > Chordata > Actinopteri > Syngnathiformes > Syngnathidae > Filicampus > Filicampus tigris. Next base: position 16,107,533 of record NC_141218.1, read on the forward strand.
GCGTGTCCTGGGCCATCCCAGGAAGCATCCTAATCAGATGCCGGCGCCAACTCATCTGACTTCTCTCGACGCAGCGGCACTCCAAAGTCCCCCCAGATGACCAAACCTCTTAAGGGTGAGCCCGGACACTCTGCGGAAGAAACCTATTTCGGCCACTTACATCTGTGATCTTGTTCTTTCAGACGCCCCCAAATTGTGACCATAGGTGAGGGAAGGAACATATATCAACAGCAACCGAAAGATTTGCCTCTCAGCTCAGCTCCTTCTTCACCACAACAGACCAATACACAGTCTGGATCACTGCATTTAGTACTGATCCACCAGTCGATCTCTTGCTCCATTATCCGCTCATTCATGAAAAATCCCCAGAGATACTTGAACTCTTCCACTTTGGGCACAGTCTCATTCCCCACCTGGAGAAGGTAGTCCACACTTTACTGACTCCAGTGAGATTTGGAGGCTTTGTGAAGCCAACAGAACCACATCAAAAAGCAGAAACGCAACACTGAGGTCAACAAAACTCGATGCCTCCGCTGCACCGCTTGCTTATTCTTCTGTTGCCGGGAATTGGACAGCCAAGGTCCCCGCCACCGCCCCATCTTGTTTCTTTTGGCTATGCCCTGCCTGGCTGTGGGTACAGTACCTGCTACCAGACCCACCACTAGGCCCACCTCCAGAAGGTGTCCTGGAGGCCTCTGTTGTGGCGAGGGAAAAACTAGGTCAAAATATCTTATTCTGCATAGGGGGTTCAGAGTTGTGGTCCCTCACCTACACCAATTTGCCCTGGGTTACCCTATAGTGTAACTTCTTCTTTACCAGAAGTGTAAAGCCTCTGACAAACTAGCTCATGGGATCATTGGGCCACACAAACCCCTCCACCACATTAGGGTGATGGCTCAGGGAGTGTTTTTATAGGCTACAGTGTTTTTCCCAAAAGATGATTTGCTATACAAGTGAATCAAGTGATGAGCTTGTTACCACTGTAGTAAAAATGCATTCCAGTCAGTACACACAAACACAAATCTAAAACTGAGCGTAGGGATTCAGAGCTATTCATTTTTTGAAAAAGCAATTAGGACACACCTGGCCATTAAAACACTCCCGTCAGTGACATGTTAGCAAAAAGTTAGTAAACTGTGTGTCAAAATCCCAACATAAATATCTGGAAATGATACATTAATCTATTGTCTCATATGTATCTGTTGATGTCATCCCAAATATTTTAAGTCTCCGGCAAAAACAAAGGTATTGATCTCTCAGTGCCAATGTTTATTTTTATAGGAATAAATATACAACAGTTCCATGCGATCTCTTTCAATCACATCCAGTTCAATGAGCAGAGCTCCAAGAAGCTCTCCTCTTCCGTTCCTGACCTAAAGTGAGTGACCCGACTCAAAGCTCGCTGTGTGCTAATCATCCCGCGGTGGGTCAACAAGTGATTAACGATTAACTCTAAAAAGTTCAATTGTCTACACAGTGAGAGGTTGAGATGTGAACGTGTCTAAATGGGGACTCAGGAGAATTGCGGTGTACTCTTTGAAGTAATAATTACCGTTTCGGCAGCACAGAGCTTCAAGCTGCAGTAGGACGATAGTAACTTTGTGGACTTGTCTTTAATTGGAACACGAGTGGCAGAGTCTTAAAAACATCACAGTCAGAAAAAGAATTTAAAGACAAGGAGTTGAATACGCACGGTTTGTCTATTCACTGCAGAATCTCACAAATGTTCAAAAACAGTGCTGAAAAATAGATTGTGTCCTGAGTAGCTTGTCTTTCGGAAACAAAACAAATGCTCCATCTATATTTCATAATACACTGAGCAGCATCTCTCAATAATTTTGATCCATTAGGAGTAACATCGAAAAGCTGGGGGGGGACGATAAGTGCAGAAATGGTGTAACTCAAAACAAATGAAACATGAATAAAACATTAATCACTGACATTTAAAAAGGTTTTGGAGTCAATTTGTTGCAATAAGCTGGTGAAAATGTCTTTCTTTTCATTTGCAAATAAACATAACTTTCAGTACAGATTTGTTAGTGAGAATCTTTTGTTACTTAAGACTGTGTTAAATATTCTGAATGTTGTGTTTATTTCAAAGATGTTTGCTGCAATATTAATGCCTTATTCTGATTGTCCATGGATAGCATTGGTCTGATTTTAGTGTAAAAAAAAAATGGTTTGAGTTGCCTTGTGTGCTTTTACTTTCAACTCATTATCATGTCTAAGTCTCTCTGCCTCCTTTATTCCCTCATCTCTTTAAGCGGCTTAATTAAAACAGCTTTTGAGAATCTTTATTTATTTATTTGTCTATTTACATTGAATTGCTTACTCCTATTCAGCAAATAAATTACCAATTGTATTTATTAGGTACGCAAGAGTGTGAATATGAGTTGAAGCATCACAAGAGATGAAGTTACATCCGAAGTATTTTTCTTCACTTTGCAGTCAATTAGAATTAGAATTAGAATTCTATTAGACAATCTATTGAACTTATTAGTCTTTATTCCTAATTATTACTCAATGTGTTACTGCATGCAGTGGAACTTCCAATGTCAAACACCAGTGGTTCTGTGATTCTGCTATGCATCTAATTAGTTATCATTTAAAAATGAAAAAGATAATGGGAATATTAGTAACAAAATAATTTGTTCCAGAGTCGTGATCTTTATACCATTATAACTGTAAAGAAATTATTTAGGTGATGTATGCCATTTTGTCTAAAAAGAAAAAATAATAAGACTGAAATGATAAAACGCGTCTTCGACAAACAACGTGACGACCAAAGTAAGGGAGGATGTAAATGGATTGACATATACCGTACTCCAGGGGTGGAGCCATGGGTGGGCCTGGGTTTGCGCAGGCCCACCCAGATTGACAGCCTGCCCACCCAGCGAGATTCATGAAAAAATATATACTTTTAGATTTTACGTATATTGTTATTAAAGCCACGTTCTGGCTCCGCCCCTTCCGTACTCAACTCATTTTGGGATATATGTACCATTGTATGATTATTATTTTAGTAACATTGTTATTTGTTTCTGGCGACCAGTTGAAGGTGTACCTCGCCTGTTGCCCACAGTCAAACTGCATTAACAATAGGTCACATGCAACCCAAATGAAGGCAATTAGTCAAATAAATAGATGGGCGTTGTTGTTGTTATCTTAAAGCTCGCCACACGCTGCGCAATGCTTCCGAATTTGACTAGGGTCCGACCACTGCAAAAACGAAAGTTGATTACTCACCCACGCACATTGGGCGATTTAGCAAGGACTAATTGCAATGTGAACTGTGTGAGCCTGTATTAAATTCTGAGGCTACTCTGATGGAGTGTAAGTCAAGGGGGATGCAGGTTGCTACAGAAAGAAAAAATAGGGATATATTGAAACACGGGGCTCACGCTCATTCATTTATTTGTAACCGCCGCGGTACGTATATCGTTTGCATATATTTTTACCACAAGCTTCGCTATTTCATCGACAGGAAAATATGAATTTATAAATATGGTTTAAGTATTGTTGTTAAACTCAATATGTGGACTATATACTGTATTTTTATCATTTGGCCGCGCATGGTGGGCAGTTGTGTCCCGCTCGCTTATAACCCGGAAATTGATTTTTCGCCTGAGTGAAAGCTTCCATGCATTTTGATTGGCTATGATTTGCGACATCGCCACATTGTGCAACCGTGATTCAAATTTCAAACAAATCAATTTTGCTGCAAAACCATTAGCCGAGACTCGGCCAGTCGTGAAATCTTGTGGCAGAATGCCACACATTTCCGCCGCATAACGGCTCTGAGTGGTTTTCCACTTCTAAATACAAGAAAAACATGAAACAAATACAAAAAATGTGCCATTGAACACATCAATCGGAACACACTGACATAAAACAGTTATGAATCATGTATTTACACCTCAGCATGGGGCTGTTAACCCCAATAAGGAAACACATTTTTTTGAGAGTATAACGAGCGCAGCAAGATAACGGGCAACCGCAGTAAAGTGGAAACGGTGGATTATAATATTGCAACATTCAACAGGGTAAGATAATGTAGCATGTTTTTATTAACCATATATCGTAATATATAATCGCTGTCCTGTGAAAAACACTGTCCATTTTTTAAAATGTTTTAATTTTTACGTGAATCTGGTTTATGCTTGACAGGCATCCCATCAACGTGAAAATTAAAAAAAAAAAAAATACAAAATTGGACATACGTGTTTTATAAGTACAGAGTGCGAGTACTTTTGCCACCTCTGTCAAGCAGTACATGTAAACTAGCTAAAAAACAAATTCTCCCGTCATGTTGTGAGAATGGTAGGTCAACAATTTTGAAGTGATGACATTCCAGACAGCTTAGTGCTAATTTTCCCATCATGCTCTGATTTCTCTCTGGCCTTGGTTTTATTTGTGCTCTATGAGTGTGTCTGTAATAACAGTTAAAGCTGCACCACAGGGGGATTATCGGACCATGCTACATTATCGCCCAAGCACACGCATCGCTTCTTCTCCACTTATTTCTCAGAAGGATCCCACCAAGAGAGCAACTCTGTGTGTTTGCGCATGCAAGCCAAGCACATCTGTGCGTGTGCATTTTTTTCCAAGATGCGCGATCCATGTGTTTGTATGCATGTGCATGAGTAAGTGCATGCTTAGAGCACTGACATGCCCTGTTTGCAGGGTGTGTGTGCATGCATGTAGAATGACATTTAGCGAAATGTGGGGGTGAGAGGAGAAACATCTGACTCATAATTGAAGTGCCATAAAGGAAATATGAGCATGAACACGCCTATTAGCCTTACATGCTGAGCCTCACACCAGTGGTTGCATGGCACATGTTAAGCCAGGAGTCAACAGTGCCACCTTACCACACTTCCAAGGTTGATTACCAGAGGTGGGTAGTAACAGGCTATATTTCCTCCGTTAAATTCCGTCAGTTACATTTTTGGGATAAAAGATGAAACGTTACTTTTTTTTTTATACATTTACATTTGTTACATTGAGCTACATTCCGCTCGCTACTCGTAATATCGCTGACAGGTATTTATTATTATTTGGGTAATCTATTTTGGTTTGTCAGAGAGACTTAGATTGCCTGAGTCCGTTTCACCTGTCAATTAAACTACTAGGGACATTTGACTCAATTTCATCAATCCAATGGAACCAGGCAGATATCTATATTTACCTTGCAAATAGGTTTCAGCTCACACAAAATGGATGGAAGTATTACATGTATCGTACTACAAGTACATGGCACGGTCAATTGTGTCTGAAAAAAATAGTCAGCATTTCAGCCTACAAGAACTCCAATTGGAACTTCAAGAGGTTGTCTCAGTCTGCGTTTTTCAATTTGTGATGCTGTGTGGAATAAAACCAGCAAGTAAACCTCAGCACCTCAATGCCTAGTGCACTTCCTTTGACCCAATTAGAGCCATTTAAGTTCCTTGCCGAAGAAAGTGTTGTGCACATTCAAAAACAAATGTACATATTTTCCCGAAAATTCCCGATGGCCACCCCACCCCCGCATTATATACACTAACCGACCGCTCCATTAGGTACACCTGCACAATGTAAGGGCTACCAATACAAGAGCTGTATCAAAAAGCTAATGCTTTACAAATATGACCCTAATTATATGATGCAAATGCTATTATTGTTATTATAGTTTGCAGTGGTTTTGAATTTCACAACATCATACTGAGATGTCTAATATTCTGTTTCAAAAGGCCTCCCACTGAAACTACAATCACAACAATAAATATAGTTAAATTAATACTGCTCTCAAAGTGCTAATCAAAGCCAAGCATTCATGTAGGCTAATCTAGTCCAGTTTAATTAATGAATTACGCTGGCTATTTTCATTTGAGTTATTGCTATTGCAATTACAATTACATAAATGTCTCTAGTAACATTGCTTAAAAAAAAAAAAAAAAAAAGCTCCCACACATTTAGTCCAATCCAGAATTTAGTAATTATAGTCACAGGAGGTAGTATGAGGTAAAGGTCCTAAAACCTGGTAAATATCACAGGTAAATAACATCACACAGGCAGTATGTGGACTTTGTGACTCATGTTTATTGAGGAAACATTTCGCACTCTTGTGCAAATTCTGCAGTGGTTTGCTTTCATCCGATGGCTGAGCTTTGTTTATAAAGGGAAACAATATGATCTGATTTGTCACCAATTAATTAATGGACAGCACATACAAGATGACAAATATCCTTGTTGGTTTCAAGGTAATGGTGTCAACTGTTTTAATAAAAATAATCAGTTGTTTAATTAAAGATTTTAATGTCTAGTGTAATAAAATATTGAGAAAATTCTATTCATGATGGTTGGGCGATGGCTAAAATAGCAAATAGGCTTAGTGTGCTAACAAACTCCATTTTGTGTTGCAGCAGCTGTTTCCATGGAGCTCATTTCTTTCCTTTAGCTTCCTCTCTTTCTCTGCCTCTCTTCACTCCCACTCCAACAAACACACACGGACGCACGCACACACTCACAAACACCCCGGCACGCACAGAAATGTGCGCAGGTACAAACACATTTCTGAAAGAGGATTCAGCTGTGTGAGTCAATCTGCAACCAACAACAACAAAGGCTAAATTTCACAATATTTCTATGGTCGTCATATTTACTGGCATTGAAAATCTATTTTCTTTCACCACAAAAAAGACACATTCCACATTTCCTCAAGTAGTCGCCTCCGCTCTAAAATATGTCATGTGTCAATTAATTGTTGGGTTCGCAAATGAACGCCTCTCCCAAAAGGTCCCTCCTTCTTTACCCTCAGAAAAAAAGGTGCAAAACAGAATTACCTCTGTTCATAAATGCTATTGTTCACACATGAACATTAAATAATTAACTCATGAACTCTTAACTCCATCGCCTACTGAGGCACATAAAGTGTCTCCCAGCTGTCGTATTTAGTTTCCTGTGCAGTATTTAACGGGGAAACAAATTTCAAGCAGTTAGTGATATGTGTAGTTATTTTAATGGTCTGAAAAGCAGATCAATGAATCCTGTTTAGCTTGCTTCAGTTCATGCCATAAAATAATTTGCAAATAATGTACAGCATAAGAATGTTTAATAATGAACATAAAAATGAAGGCTTTTAATCTCTCAGTCCTAATAGAAAACTTTTCTCCTCTGCGATTAGTTTAGGATTTTCATTATAGTTAGTATTTAGTCGTTTTAGGTACTTCAACACTTCAGTATTAGTCAAACTCTCCTCAATATTTTGGATTTTATAGACGGTAAGCAATTTTGTCATTATGCGACATGAAGCTGAAGTGAGCGCCCATGGAGAGAAAGACGTTATGCTCATAAAATTCAAACTATTGGGGCAATCATTCTAAAATTGGGGGCGTTTAAAGTTGACATAAGCAGAGATGTTCACATAAATTTGGATGAAGATTGGTCGAAGTTTTATGACATCAAGGGACGTTAAGCTTTTTTACAGTAAGCGCTACACTGTCCCGGTCATGTGGTTACCATGCAGTGGGAAGTTGTGTGTTTGGCTGGGTCGTACGTCTGCTTTAAGGTAAATAAGACTGTGTAGAACCTCTTTTAACAAAACGCAACCAACTGTGTAGGTACTGATACGCCTCAGAGCTTTTGAGATTGCTCATTGCCTCACCGACTGAGGCGACAGAATTTAGTCCTGGACACCGCGGCCGCCACCTGGCCATCACGGGGGGTACCCGCAGTTTGTGGAGTCAACTAGCTCAGGGGAACTCGGATTCTGCCACACATATGAAGAGTTTTGGTCATAAATATTGAACACGTTCATTATTTAAGACTGTAGGCCCCGACTGGTTTTGGACCCTATTATCGGGACACATCCACTCTTAGCGCACCTTAAACATAAGGATAATCTTAAAAAACAGGCAAAAAAAAGGACAAAAATCGAGACATAAACAGCCCTATTGTTTATGTGTACCGGCCCTAAGTCTGTAACAGTTACACGTAAACAAAACGTCGGTTCCAGTTCATACTGGAAGTTGAACGCATAATTCACACAAAGGCTCATGTGGCGTAGAATTAAGGATAAGGATACAGTAGTTGCTTACTCGTTACGGTAATACTAGGCTGGCTCTCACCACTGGAGACAAATTCATTGTGTTTATACATACCGATACTTGGACAATAAAGATAATTCTGATTCAGATCAAGTAAAATGTAGTTTCAGTTATTTATCTTTGTTTATTTTACTGAATTTCATGAACGAAAATGTTTTTCAAATTTTAACTTTTGATTATTTCATTGGTTTTCGAAAACTATAATAACCTTGCTCTGCATTTTAGCAAATAAACATGCCCCGCCACTGCGAGGAAAATACCGTATTTTCTCTGACTATTCAAACGTACACAATCATGTTATCCCAACAAGCAGTCCATGCATATTTACAGTGCATCATCTTCCTTTGTCTTCACATGACAAATGAAGGTAACCCAGCAAGTCACTCCAGAAAAAAAATCCATAAATGTGCACATGAGGCTGAAAACTGACAAAGCAAAACAACTTACCAAGAACTCCAACACGGTAGTTGAGGGTGATAACGATGACATTGCCGTAGCTGGCCAGGACGCTGCCATCAATCATGTTTCCCGTCCCCTCCATGTAGGATCCCCCGTGGATGTAGACCATCACAGGCTTGGCCCCAGTGTCTCGTATGTCTGCAAGAGCGGCCATCGTTACCACATTCACATTGGACGCTCGCCCACTGATGCTCACGGTGACTCGGCTGACATTCACATAGGCTTGCTGGTCGACAAATAAACTGTGACCATCACCTCCCAGATACCGGCTCTGCACTGGAACGGATTCAATTCTATTAAAGGAATTGGCCATCTCGGCTGTAAACGACATGTAATTTACCTCTTAGAAAACAAACTATTAAGCTTGTGTTCGGCTTTCTAGGAAACGGGCAGGCTTTCCAAATATGGGAAAGCGGGAAGCCATTAAGGGAGAGGAGAGAAAGACACTGTGACATATTCCCGAACCGAGAGGGGCTAATTTGGCTCGACAGTGATCGTGAAAAAACACTCACTAATTACACAACACACTTTTTTTCCCCTTTCTTTTTTATTTTTTAAAACATAGGCCTGTGTGCGCTCACTAACTTGTTTGCACAGAGGTGCAGGGCATTGAGGGCTATTTATTTTATTCCCAAACCAGTAATGGATGGCCAGCTGGAATGACACTTCAGCCAGATAAAGCACATTCACTGGCGGAAAGGGAAGTAAAAAAAAGCATCTGTCTGAGGAATAGTCTTCTGAATTAGTGAGTGGCTAGCAGCAGCGGAGGGACAAGACAAGAAACTCTCTCATTTTCACTCCTTCAGCCCCCCAACCCCCCCTTTACTTTGTATCACTTTCAATCACAGACTTGCCCCAATCTCACTGCTGCCTTTCTCCCATCTCTTCCCTGCAACAAGCTTCTTTTCCCCCCTCCGCTCTGAGTGGTGCGAATGAGAAGGGGTGTAAAGGGCAAAAAGTGATAGAAAACAGGGAGAGGCTGACTAAAAAAAAGGTACAGTTGAGAAAATGAGAACATTGAGAAGTCAAATAAAAACAAGACAAAACACGATGTTCAAATTGAACTTGATTTAAAAAATTAAAAAAAATGGTATCCCGGTTGCTACGGTGACCAAAAAAACTCTAAATAGTCCACCACATTCTGAATGGCCCTAACTGCATCTGCAAGCACTGCTTGTTATTATGCACCCCACCATTGCTAATAAGATACATTTTCTACAGCAGCCTTGAAACAGTCTCAATCGCATTGTCACTTTGTTTATTCAAGTTTAACCGCATGTGCAGTACATAATTCTAGCTTTTAATATGTCTTGCCTTGATTGGGCTGGTATCTGGGAGGGTGACAGAGAAATGTGATTTACAGCTGACACCTCTCTGTGCACACGTGTGTTGAACAATATGAGGAGAGGGTGTTTGAGGTGAGACAACATGGGAGGTTGAGTCAAAGGGAAATACGAAGGAAAAACAGACAAGCAAACAAATGTGCCACAGATACACAGGGGGATGAGGCAGGAACAAGGGGCAGACATAAAAACCCCAAAAACAGACACACCAAAAAAAAAAAAAAAAAAAAAATAGTCATGTCAGTGTCATCAGTCATCTCTTTTGTTGATTCAGATTATGTCACCATGACAACAGTTCAATCCCTTTCGGGAGTGTGACATAAAACACTTCTGCTCAATTTGTTCAGAGCTATTTATTGACTTGGTCTAATGTGGGAGGAGTCACACAGATGCACAAACAACTGGCTTACCCAATTGTGTCAACTCCTGACTATTTCCTGGGATTTACACATCATGGTTGCAACATTATTTTGATGTAAGGAGACATTTTTAACCAATGAGATAGAGTTTGATGATTGGTAGCGTGAGCTAATGTCAGAAAACTGCCTCCAGCCTCTTTCATCTGTGTCAAGGCAAACAAATCAACATGTAATTGACCTTTCCTTCATAAAACTCACGAAAACATAATATAACATCAAACAGGATGTGTGCTCGTTGCTAGAAAAGAAAAGTAGAGTTCATTAATGCACATATCAGTACAGAGGGAATACAACGCCATGCACAGTAAAAAAAATAACGCATGGAAATATAAATATGGAAAGAAAAATGACGAATTATTGCGCAAAACATGCTGGTGTATTTGTGTAAATGAGGAGGTGAATAAAAACAATTACTTGAATGACAGTTTCTCACACACAAAAACATCACGCAGACACGCTTTGACCACATATCTCAAATAATAGTTTCATGAAATATCAACATCATCAATAAATTACATTTGAAACTATGCCCTCCTAATATGATTGTCACTACATGCACAACCTCCAATGGTGACACACTCAAAAAACATCTGCGCCTCAAAATGCTATATTTATTCATAAATACACTAGTATTTTCCATTATTTCAAAGCGTTAGGGGAATAGGGGTGTCTAGCCCATTTTGGTGGGTTCTGAAGCACTCCTACGGTAAATCCAAGCACCCCCAACATTTGAGCGGTCTGAGATTCTTACTTCATGCCCTTTTTTTAAGAAGCTGGAGAAGTGTTACAACTTAGAACCATGCAGTACCTGGTAGAAACATAACATTTTGAGAAAAGTACAGTACAGCTCCGTTTGACTAGAAAATGGTTTGATCCATTCAATCCCTCTCACCTCAAATCCTAACCCTATGACACTTCTCTTCTCTTCTTGGCTTCCCTAAGTAGCCCTGAAGTAGGGCTGTACAATATATTGAAAAAATATTGTCAATGAGAAAATGGAACATGCAATATGCGTATCGCAAAGACGCACAATAAATTAATATGTTCATATGGAATTGTATGCTTTTATCTGACTTTGACTAATCAGATGCAAAATGCACATCGCCATCCAATAGGAAAACAGAATCTTGGGGTATTAAAATAAAAACAATTGTAAGTCCGCTTATTTTGACACATGACAAAATATAATTCGTTCATTAGAGAGTAAATGCGTATTAATCATAATATACATATTACACAACAAAGGTCATTTCTTCATGTTAAATATCGCAATATAGATACAGCAATATTCAACACACGTATCGCATCCTTTTGAAATATTGTGCAGCTCTATCATAAAGTGTAGCAAAAATGTGACAAAAAGAAAACGCTGGACTTCATTAAATCTATGCTGGTGCGTTAAACCCAAGAGTTGCTTTTAGAGAGAAACTTTGTGTCACATATTTATCGAGGAAGAGGAACCAAACGCAGGAGGCAAAAACGAAGATTTAATTAAACGAAAACAAAAAGGCAAACAAGGCACTGGGATAACAAGTCCCAAAACAACTAGGATGGTAGGAACTAAACAAATGCTCAAAAAAAAGACTCGGGCTAGACACTGACCTGACAGACAACTGACAAATCACAACAAACCAACGAGGACTGAAAGAAAGCAGGGAACTAAATACAGACTAAGTTGACCATGCAAGGAGGAACACCTGGACAAGACACAGAGGTCAGAAGGGAGCTGATCGGCTAACATCAGGGACCGGGATGACAAGCACAGGCGGCCTCAATAACCTAACGAGAGACAGACAAAGGAACACAAGGAAAAACATGAAACTAAAGTCAAAAACCAAACTGTGACAGACTACGACACTTTGTTTGTTCCCAATTCTACAGTACGGTGTTGTATTTGTATGAAAGCCTACTAAGTATTTGTGAGAGTCTTCTCTGAGCTGAGAAGAGTGGTTGTGAACAGTCCTGCTGACAAGTGCCAAAAATATCGCAAAGCCTGTCTTTTAACAGGACATAAGGGGGCAGAACCTTTCAAGTGAGCACCGGATTGATTGGGCTGCTGGCGGGCCCTATTGCCCACTCCTGAGCTTGAGTCAATATTCTACTTCTGAAAGTGAAACCTAGTCATTTTTCCCTTCTCCTTCCCCTTGTGCCCCTCCATCTGAGCGTTTGTAGCTTTGCCACAATCTAACTTGAATGAAATCAGTCACATATCTGACATGAAGAACGGACACCGCGGAGTGGCACAGGACAGGGGCGAGTGGCGATAAGTCTGGCTGGCTTTCAGCACTTGGTGAAACACGGTGGTTGTCAGTGGCTAGCCACTGTGGTGGCGTAGAGGCTGAGCTGGGGTGGCGGTGAGAGTAGCTATCAGGTGACAGTGTCCTGATGTGGTAGGACATGACATGCATCTTACTGTAATGTTCTTGTCAGGACGAGGTTCACACTTCAGTCATGACAAGTCCATTACTGGCCGTTTTCACATTTAAAAGTGACAGCATTTTCCCCACTCTTTGCTGCGGAGCTGCTTGCAAAACATTTTGTGTAATTACACCAAATTATACAGCTGCTACAAGTCACTGACAATATTTGGAATGTCACAGAATATCTGCTTCCATTCCCTTTCATCCACATCAAATGAGCTACTCTGTCTCTGTGTGTGTGCGAGACTCGGCCATGGAGGGAAAAGTGCTAAAGTGAAGGGACACACTGTAACAAATTCTCTACTTTTCGCTCACAAACAAGTGCAAGCACGAGCAAGAAAAGTTTGTCACAAGCCAGTAGACATTCAGAGGCTGGCATCCATAACTGCCTTCCAGTTTCAGTTTGGTACAATCACAGTGTTCTTTTGACATTTCCATGATTACCTCAGGTGTGTCATGGAATTTAAAAAAAAATCCTGGCACGGATGCTCACACATGAAAGAAGTGTGAAAGTGAATGCCTCCTCTATGAATCTTTGCATCCCTACTGCGCGAGTAATGGCAGCAATGACCTTTGGGTGAAGGTGACTTCCTGCTTGGCTGGCGGTTTGTGGTCTAAATGTGAGGTTGGCGTGGTGTGTTGCATAGAAAAGAGAGTAGAGCCAAGGATAGACGACGGCTGAGAAAAATAATGTGAGGGGACCCCAAGTTCCCTGTAGCTATTGCTGTAATCCCTAACGCACACAGACAGATGTTTGCCCCCAGAATGAAACGGGAATGAGTTTCTGTCACCAATGTAAACCTGAAAGCTGTCATATTATAAAAACAGACTCAATCAAAAGCAACAAACAGGTAGGGAGGTTGTGTTGGAGTTGCTGCTGATAGTCAATTAGCAAGCTTGATTTGCATTTTTGAGCTGCAGAAAAACATTTTATTTTACAAGGTTTAAAGGTATATTTACTTTTAAGAAAGCCAAATATAAAAACATTGTGCAATTTTCTGTTGACTTTTTTTTTGTCATGTATGCAAGTGGCCAAAACAACACCTTTTATGATTTTTTTTTTGGTTGAAACTGCCATATGAAACGAAGCCATTGCATTCTATGACAGATCCGGATATGGTTACAAATGTAACAGATTAAAAAAATATGTATATTCTCATTGTCCTCTTGCATTGGCGCAGAGTTGGGCATTGATCCACCATATCCTGCGGATGTAAACCTTGGTGTAAAAAGCACACTATTTTGACCAGCATTACTTCCCATGGTATCACTCAACTTAAAAAATAAAATAAAATGAAATGAATCTGACGGACATGTGCAGGATTCACTGGTCTTGCAGGTTTTAAGATTGTCTGCCCGCATGCTTGTTCTTCACCAATTATTTCTTGACACTTGGGGGGCGAAAGGGCAAGAGAAAAAAAGCGTGGGCTGCTAGTGCCTGAGGTGAGTCCACCTGTCAAAACTAACAGTCCATTATTGAACCTGTTTTAGGCCTTAGAGTGATTTTGCAAAAAATGTGACTCTTTTTCTTAATGTAATATAGCGGGAATACAGCACTAATGAAGTACAATTTACTTATCTAAGGAGTGGTTAAGACTGCAACAAACTAATAGAACCTTTTATCTGGAATCAGTGTGAATCCAGTTGGCATCAGTTGTTTGTGTTAATATTTATAGGGTGTCATTTCTGTGGGGGTTGGCAACATGTCCAAGAAATAAAATGCTATGTGGAAATTGGCATTATGACATGTCGATTATTACTATTATTATTATTATATTATTATTATTATTGTTTGTACAGGTTAATTCCCAACCTCTGTGGAGACAGTATAATGAGTCCGTCAAAGATTTTGCTACTAAACGATGTGAGAGGTTATGAATAGCTACATTTACATGGACACATTTACTCGGACTGAAAGCTTGATCGGAATAAAAATGCTTCATGTACAAGCCCCCATTCAGAATATTCCGATCAAGATTTTATTCTGAAAGACAGGGGTGGTTTATGTCGATTGATAATCCGATGGGCGCGCACGAAAACATTTATTCCAAGGTTTCGGAAAAAAACGTCTTTACCGCATGTCTGTAACATCGGTATACGTCTTTCAGGTATTTCTGGAAGCTAGTAGAAGCAGAGAGAGTGTTATATTGATTGTTGTTAGAGTCGATAAAGTGTGAAAAAAAAAGGAGCAGAACGAGGGAACAACATGGTGGGTGCAAGACTGAACTGGTACCTTTACACCTCCATTAGGAATTCTTAACACCACATTACAGTGTGAACTGTAAACATATATGAAATAACACAAACGTTTAAAGTACAAATGGACGGAGCAACGTTTTGTTGACATGGAAGTCACCACGGCTTGTTCTTTCACTACCATTTCCGGTATATTTGGTCAATCTGCGCATATCAAAATAATTTGTTCCGATCGAAAGTGCATGAACAAGCAAGTCCTAATCTGATCAATATTTTTTGTGTCCATGAAAACAGTGCATTCGATCATAATTTGAATCCAAACTCCGATTGGATTGAAGAAATGTGTCCATGTAAACATAGCCAATGTCAAGGAAGTATGACATCAACGTTGTTTGAAAATCTCTGTATTTGAGGGAGGAGCTAAGGTTAGTTTCTTGTCGGTTTACAGTGACTGCGAGGGTCATAGCTTGTGTCTGTTCTTGATTTGATGATGAGTTTGTTAAAAACGCAATCTAACTGGTGTGTTGTTAATGTTTGATAGCACCACTCAATACTCGTATTAAATGTTTTAAACAGAGATGCAAGTAAACTTTAGTAGATTTATGTTGGCACCAATTCTAGCACATCAGGTTTTCATCATCATCATCATAATAGCGTCCAGAATACATTAAGGGACACATAAAGCCATCTCGGATTAAAATTTACTATTGATTAGTGTAATTGACAATTGGAAGTTGTGATTTTCTTGATTTTTTTTCGACATTAAATCAAAGAAAGCGTCATGTCAAAATGACATTGTGTTTCAATAACAACAGCAGATGCACTCCTCAAATGTTTTGGAGCATCTTATGCTACTGAAGATGATCCATCCAAGTTTTTTTTTTTCATTTGTGCAATTCAAGATTTTTTTTTTAATTCTGCTTTATTCATGAATTCAACATATTGTTTGCCATTGCTGCATTATAAAGAAAATGTTGAGGTTTTTTTTCATTGGTGTGTGTGTGTGTGTGTGTGTGTAGGTTTTGTTATTGGGGCAAGGGGGAGCAAGGTGGGATGGTCATGCACAGGGTGCCATTCAAGCTAGGACCACCACTGCTCATGCTGCTTTATTCTTTCATTGTCGTTCTGAAAGGGTGAAAAAAAAGCGGATGTGGTTGGAAACTCAGAGTGAAACTGACTGCGAGACAGTTGGAAGAGGGGGAGTGAGGCAAGCTACTGTACGTTGTAAAGGCACCAGTTACAATATATTTTTAGATTATGACTTGTACTACTTCCACTACAACTACTACTACGGAACAGAAGCGGCTCAAAATGATGACCTTTTCTGTCAGACATTAACAAAAATGTTGTACAATACGAGAACTAGTTGTGAGTCAAAACTATCGTCGTGAAAACACATATGGTACTGGAATAGGATCCTTCATCCTTGTCACATCAGGAAGAAAGCGGTGGCGGTAATGGTGTGCAATTGTTCCCCAAGTCGGTTCACCAGTCCCCATCTCAGATAGTCACCCAGTTATCCTTGTGCAATGGAATCAATGGTAATACCCGGGCAGTTGGAGCTCGGCTCTCCTCCCCGGCATTGTAACCACCGAGAGCTTCTGTGCTTGTCTGCCTATCCTCATTGGAGCTTGGAAGCAAGCATTGTTTATGCGTTCTAGTGCATGCATGCTTTACTTATTTGTTGGTCTGGGCTGTACACTCACTGCAGGCCTCCCTCCTGACTGGAGCTGCAGCCAAACAGGAGGCAGACGGACTCACAGACACATTTACTTTTCATTAGTGGGAGCAACTTGGTACACAGAAGCCATGTTTAGCCTCGCTTCCTTTATTTCCACGGCCACTTATCCAACAGAAGCATCTAGGTGACTGGAAACTTGCACTTGCCTATTTGCAGTGTAATAACAGCCTCTGGAAAATTGGGTCTCTATTGTGGGACAGCGTAAATCACCACGACTTGGCCTACACACTCATGTTGCCGCAGGAGGTCCGAGGCTGAATTTGAATAGACTCTGGCAGTGCCACTGGGTTGACTGTCACTCCGAAAGACATGAAGAGGAAAAACAGACAGGGATGCTCAGAGGGGCAGCCTCAGGGACAGACTGACAGACAGAATGACGTATAGTATATAAACAGGTCATTTTACCGTTTACCTTCCTTTACATTTGCCTTTGTCAAAGAGGCGATGCTTTTGGCCGCTTCTTTGTGTGCATTTTTACAGGCTATTAGGAAACCTGCTTTCAAAAACGGCTCTGTGCTTTGTTGAGAGCCATTAAAGTTCAGCATTAATGCAAAAGAAATAGCTAATTATACTATGTTCACAGCAGGACTTATGCTTTGCAATCCTTTAAAAATGGCGAGGGCATGTTTCTTTCTCTCAAGGTTACATATAAAAGGCTTTTCTCCCTCTTAATGACATTATACATCATACATAGATGTTAAGGTTTGCAAAGATAGACATGACATTTCAGAAAAAAATTCTAAATGAAACCTGAGAGAAACAGACCGATTCAGAAACAGCACGAGAAATTATTCTCGAAAAGTGTACTTGCATCACTGATTAAACAATTTAATTGCTGTGAGAAATCATGGGCATGATCAGTGTCTTAACATACATAAATGCATTAATTATTAACATATAATTCAAGGTAATTTTGAGCACATTTGTTATTTCAGAAGTGTGTTAGAAACTGGAATGGTTGCCTTTGCATTACGGTAATCAGTCCTCAAGAAGTAGCCCTCACTTTCGAAAAGGTTCGTGACCCCTGTTATAAGGAATGTAGGTCTCTAATGCAAATTAGCCATGCTACCTGCACTGGCAATGGCTACCAATACATTTTGTTTTAGATCCAGATAGCAGGTAAGGGATATTTCTATATATCATTTAGAAGACAGTGAAGATTACAGATGTGGCTATTGCCAGAGCTGGGCATTTTACTCAAATTTCCCGGTCCGTTTATCGTATTCCGTCTTCAGCCTGGGTTCCTTTCCGCCGACCGTCTATCCGCCATTTTGTCAGGCTGGACCAAATAGTAATCGCCAAGAGCCAGTCCGCCTATCATTTGAAACAGGCTTCCGTTAGCTTTTCCGTCGACCAACTTCGAGCAGTGAAATTTGAAACCAACGTGGCCGGACTAAAAGCATCTTCTTTTAGGACCCAGAAGCTGTCAAAAAGCCGCGGTCATTGGGAAACGGAAGCCTCACCGCGAAAATAGATGACAGGTGTAGACATAGACAGAAAAAATGGGCTTCCGATTGTGCTTAATCCATTAATTTTTTTCAGGTTCCCGTCTATCGTTTATCGCCTACAAAATAAGCGTACGTCATAGGCGTACAGACGGACCGGCCCGTCGGATATCCGGAATGCCCAGCTCTGGCTATTGTGCTGTTTTAGGTGTTATTGTAAATCACAGGTGTCAAACTCCGGCCCTCGAGGGCTTGTATCCTGCATGTTTTAGGTGTTTCCCTGCTCCAACACACCTGCTACAAATGATCAGCTCATCAGCAAGCTCTGCAGGAGCCCGATAACGATCCAGATTATTTGAATCAGGTGTGTTGGAGGAGGGAAACGTCTAAAACATGGAAGATAGTAAGTAGCCTTTTAGGAGCAGAGATTGATACATGTCTTGCAAATGTATTGTATACCAATGCATATGTACGCTTTCAGAGAACGCTCTTAATGTTCCGATTAAATTTTTTTTAAAAAAGACAAAATCCGAAGTACATGTCCGGGGGCTCGTAACATGGGGGAGGACAGCTCAAAGGTAGTGGGAGGGAGGGAATTATCCCCACATAGACAGACGGCCAACTGAGGCAGCATAGTAATGCAAAGGCTGAGCGATGGAGGTGCTGAGCAGCCAGACAAGACGGCAGCTCTGCACAATGAATGAGAATGTGGATGAGAGGTGAATCACCAAGGAGTGCGCGAGTGGGAGTTCTCTGTGTATTCTTATTCAACTTGCCCTTTAACATTAAAACAAACATTCCATTTTCATCAGTGACATACGCAGTGCGTTCACCAGAAGGAGATTGCCATTACCGGCAGTAATAGTGCGCTGGAGCAAAAGGCGCGGCAGCTTGTGAGGAATTTTTGGTTTGTGTCATGTTCAAATCCATCCTCCGGTGAATGGTGCCCTTTTTCAAGAGGCAATACTTAGGGGGCAAATAAAAGAGAAACAGGGGAGTGCCTGCACATTTCTTCCTTCCGTCTTCCTGTCTCGGCCTGACACTACAAAACGACATATTTACCAGAACAATGAAAATCTTCTCGATCATGATAAAGGATTGATGGCCGACACAGGCATTAGCTACAGCGCTGCGGCAGAGATTCCACTGGGAAGCCATTGTGCTTTCTACGGTGCTGTTCTGTAAATAGCATTAGTTGCGCTCGGTAAAGAATAGACGTGTCACAATTTCAGTCAGGCTAGTCTTGCATGGCTTAGAGAACAAGCCAGTGTGAACACGAGCGTTGAGACGTGCCAGACAAACGGATCGGCGCTCGTCAGCATTTTCCATGGGACTCCAGGCTAACGTTCGCACACGCACGCGGCCCTCCTTGAAGCGACGCAGAGCTGCGGACTGAAAGAAACATGCCGTCAGTGAGATGAGAAAACAAGTCAACATCTGGAAGCGTCCCTTGCCTCAGTTGCCTTTTTAAGATCCAACCAGTGTCAAGAATTTGATGGAAAGTGTAGCAGCAAGAGATGGCAAATAAACAGTGGTGCCTTTCTCCTCCATGAAGTCACTTATCAACCGCCTCTTCTGCACCAAATGTGAACACAAGTCATTGCATAAAAATCCCATTTCTGACAGTGCTTTATCTCGAAACTCAAGATCATGCTTGCATCACCTGCCTTGGAGTGGCTGAGCATGGCAATGGCCAGACAATATCAAGGGTTTGGTTAAGATTCCGGGACTTAAGCCATTTCTGTTGCAGCACAAGAATCATCTCTCATTCTAATCTCACCAAGAGATCCAGCCTGAGCTTGGAATATCCCAAAATAAATATGGGAAGTGAACAATGCGATTGCTGAGCAGTAACATTCCATTTTCAACACCACTCTCCTCTAATCCTCTCCAGCGGTCCTCATGAACTGCCTCTCCTCATCTAAATCTGCTGTAGGACCTGCTGAATAGGCTGATATGACACCGCTGCCTCGCTTCCTTTTGGCCATTTGTGCCACAAATGTGGTGGCTGACCACACCTCCAGAGGGGTCTCTTACCGCCACCTGTAGCTTTGTAACAACACCTTGTCAACATGGGACATTCATATGAGTTAAGCCGACTATTATCTAGGTTGTCACCTGATCTCATCCGACTCTTGCGCAATCACGCTGGGTGAATTCAGATGCAGATCACATTCATTCATTCATTCATTCAGAAATGCAATAAGAATAAATAAATGAATAAATAATGAAGAAAAAAATAAGAATTGGAATAACCATGCATTATCATTGTTCACCATGAAAATACCTTCGTCTTCATCACCGTCGTTATCCGATAAATCCTCGCCCTGTTTTTTCGCATGGGCACCTGTTTGGTGAAGCAGGCAGAGACATAGAGAGGAACAGGCAATTTCAAAAAAAGCAACAACGCTGAGAACATTGTGGATTATTTCATTGAAATTGCCTTCAATGGAAACACCACAGCAGCAGTTGGATCACAAAGAAACATGTTGAAGGTAAGTGAAACTGTACTCATTGCCATTACGTACCAAGTAGTATTAGGGCCATACTAAAAAGAACAAAGAAATATACAGTACCTTATGAGAAAAATATTACAGAGAAACTACATCATTTTCTAATTATAATATAGTCATTTTGTTTTAAGAAACTAAGTCAAGTTAACCAGAATATAGTTGCATTTTCTGAGATGTCCACTCTTGGGATTAGTAGTTTTCATTTTCAAAGAATGAAGTAGTAATATTGTCATCATAAATGCATCCATGTGTTATGATGAATGACATTAAGGATTGTGTCACATACCCCCCAAAATTATACAGTTCTGTCACATAAAAATCCTCCAGTGATTGAACCTACACATTTCTAGTAACCCTTCACCATTTTTTTCTTTCCACAGTGGTACTATTTCTTCTTCTTAACACGTAATCTCATGTGTTTTTGTCACTGTTACACAATTCAAATATACATTCAGAGAATACTTAATACAATCAAGATAAAAAAAGAGAAAGAAAAGAAGCACACTTCATAACAGTTGGAGCACATTCATAACCTTAATCATTTTTATACATTATAAGCAATAAAATGAACCAACTTCAAAAGCAACAATAAGGTCCACTAATTGGAGTAATTCTAAAAATGAAAAGCATTGGGTTCTAAATTAGCAGCTCCTTAAAAATCAACGATCTTTTGTTTAGACTTCAGTGCCCTCGAGGTCCGGAAATGCCCACCCCTGCTCTAAATGATGCTTTAGGGGATTTGTATTCTCTTCAGAAATGCACTTCATATCTATTCTTAACTCAAAAGTCACTGTTAACGAGACAGAAAAAAAAAGCCAACAGACAATGGGCTAATCGGCTAACAACATGCTAATTGACATGAACATGCTCAAGAGATCAGGCTTTAAACTACAAGGCTAAAGCAAGAGCAAGGATTTCAGCTTCCCAAGAGGTGGCTGCATTTGAATAAAACACGAGATTGTGGGTATCACATATACGTGCTAATGTGAGCAACTTGTCTCTGCGCCCTGCACGGTAGGTAATGTGATGTTGTCCTTGTGCTGCATGTAAGTGCAAGCCCTCCAGGGCACCTGAACACCATGTAAACTTGCAGTGCTCAGGTCTATTTTCTTGCTTTCCTGTACAGAAATGTTCTCGGCTGTACACTTAGTTTGGTAAGCATATCCTTTTGAATGCAAACAGCACGGCCTGTGGCTTGGCGTGGGGGGAAATATACAAGATATGGCCATACTGTCATCGATATTATCAACAATGTTGCTTTCATGATGTACAATTTTACATGATGAAGTATTAATACTGTCACAAAAAGAAAACATGAACAGGTCCATTGAATGGTTACAAAGTAGGAGGAACTGATGAAATCGTCATTTTATATATATATATATATATATATATATATATATATATATAGTCTGTATATATATATATATATATATATATATATATATATATATATATATATATATATATATATATAGTCTGTATATATATATATATATATATATATATATATACATATATATACATATATATATAGTCTGTATATATATACATATATATACATATATATATAGTCGAGAGAGAGAGAGAGAGAGAGAGAGAGAGAGAGAGAGAGAGAGAGAGAGAGAGAGAGAGAGAGAGAGAGAGAGAGAGAGAGAGAGAGAGAGAGAGAGAGAGAGAGAGAGAGAGAGAGAGAGAGAGAGAGAGAGAGAGAGAGAGAGAGAGATTTACTTGTAATCTTTTCAAAATACACATTTTTTTTTTCGTACCGAAAATCTACCGAACGGATGTTTCCAAGAAACCGAACCGAACCGAAATGTGATTTAGCGTACCGTTACACCCCTAGTGGAAATACATTACAGCAGAATTAATACTGGGATGTTTTGACAATATACTGCAGGCTAAAAGGAAAGGTTTTCTTTTTTACTACTGTATTTTGATGAATTTAACAATGACAAGTAAAAACAAACCACAATAGCAACAAGCAGCAGTTAAATAACCAACATTTTCAACCTATGCGACCACTGCTAGTTATTTCATAATGGAAATTGCAGTCATGAATATTTAAATGAGTCCAAAGTGCAAGCGAGTGGAGACCTTTTTACCGCTCTATGTGGCAAACTTGTGTATGTCGGTGAACTCAATCTGACACACTGCATCATCTGATATATGAGCTTTAAGATACTATCAATAATTCGATGGACAGTGTGTGTGTGTGTGTGTGTGTTTGGGGGTGGGCGTTCGGGAAAAGGTGAATGGTTGCAGGCTATTACAAATGCACAAATGGCTATCGCCGCATATTTTTATAGTAACGAACTGTTTATAGTAATGAGCTATGAACTGTTGGTTGTACATGTTGTAGATGCTTAAAACCACTCAAGAGTCTGTGTGGGTGCGTAAAAGTTGTAGAAAGAAACACAGAAGAGCAGTTAATAACAATGATAAAAAAAAAAACCTAAGGTTTGATTTTACAGCTCCAAAACCGCACTAGCAATTTTAACATCATTTTTTGAGACATGAAGCCTTTGTTTTTTATGTTTGACAGGTGCTGTAATTCATGGTCTCCTTTTGCAGGAAGTACTAGTCATGCCTTTCTTTTTTTTTAATCTTGCATCTTGGGAACCCAGGAAAATGTTTCAGAAAAATAACATGCTAAAAAAAAAATGCTTTCAGTCTTTTTTATGGCTCATTGCTGTTATTTGGCTTCCTCTGGTGTTGACACAGGGTGAATAACAGTGAGCATATTGAGTATTAGTGTTCCAGACAGGCATGGATTGGATGGCAGGTGTCGGCAGGGTAGCTCTGTCACTCTAAATCACGGTGTGAGAGAGCCTGTATGTGTCAAATATGGGCCTACAATTTAACATGAAGCCCAAATATGGAGCAATTTTGGAGACAAGACGATATTTGAGCTTCAAAGTTGAAACACAAAGGAGGCGAAATCGTATGTGATTTTCCCAAAATGAATGAAGGATTTTGCTTGCATGGGCAGCCTCCGAGGCTGCATCGAGATAGCAAGTACTGTTCATGCACATTGACAGGGAAAATGGAATTCTGTCAAAACCATCTGATCAAGATTCAAATAAACCAAACCTGACTTGTTGTTTACATCAAGTGTAGCAAAATGCTACATTTTACCAAGGTGCAACCGAAGACAAAAAGTGCCTTTGCCTTTGAGGTGTTCATGAAGAAACCAGGGCATGCACTACTGCACTCATACACCCATACGGATAGATTCATGCGATTTATTAAATGAATCCACAATTCCCTCAATACATCGAGGAAGGGCTGAATGTTAACTGCTTTGCCTTTGCAAAGGGAAAAGGTTCCGTGACAATAGATGAGCCTCGGAGTTAAATATCAGAAAGGTCAGAATGTGGAACGGGATTTTGTGAAAATGTGAAATGTTGCAGGTTTGACAATTTGAAACTGTAATATTCAGTCTCTAATCCTCAGGTGGCCATTTTCCTCTTTTTGAGAGGCCGGATCTTTATCTCCTCCTGTCTGTGATCTTGCTCTCTCTTCCTTTTTGGCGTCCCGCTCAATCTGTCTCTCAGAGGAGAGGTTAAGGAACAGCTTGGTTGGGACACGTAAGAGCGAATGATGGAGAACGCAGCTGAAAGGTTAAGGAGGCTGTAATCCTGCCGTAAAGGACAGCCAAAAATTCACACTGTGCTTCAGCTGCTCTCAAAATAACTAAGTAAAAACCAATAAAAAAATGGTATAAAAAAAAGCCTTGCATCCTGTCTTGTGGTGGATAATGGAAAAAGGCACTGTAGGAGCCAATTTCTATGTATTTTGTTTGACATACAGTTCTCATTTGTTCTGTGTAATAAATTCTGTTTGGTGTGCTCCCTCTAGAGGTGAGGAGGTCCTTTACCTTTAAAAGGAAGTATCTGCCCTATTAGCAGGTGGTTTTTGGCCGGGAAGCACACAGTGTTTAGACCTTGACTTGACATGACTTAACTAGATTTGACTTGACTAATTGGCTTGATTTGGAACACTATTGGAATTGTTTGACACTTGGCTGTTTTGTTTGTTTTCAAAAGTTAGAGGTTTTAACTTTTCATTTCCTTAATTATTTTGATGGCATACAACAGCACATTCAAGTCAATGTATTCTAATCTCAACAATCATCAGGATATTCATCTTTTCAAGCGTCTGAAGTAATTTACTCAGCAAAACTCAAGAGTGCTACACCAAAAAGATCAAAATGTTGCAGTCACTACAGGCACGTTAACGCCACAGCCTTCGGCGTATGAAATGAAGCAAAGGTACCACACAGGGATCATGTAACATCACTATTAGCAATCACATCTTACGAGATTGTTGGTCTCATAACACCTCTAAGTGGTTATTTGAATTAGTTATGTGTACAGAGAAAAAAACCATCTATCATTGCTGTTAACTGACAAAACAGTTAAAGGAGTGCTATTGTGCGGCCGATAGATACCTATGTATGTTTATGTATCTATATATGTATATACTGTACAGTATATAGTATCTATACTGGCAGTATGCATGGCAAATAAATAACACAGCATTCCAAGACAAACACTTGCTACCCACAGTAAAATATGATGGCGGTTTCCGGAGCAGGGTTTCGGCCCTTCGTCCACGGTTTGCGTCCTGCATATTCAATCGACCCACGTGGTCCCAGTCGGTCGGAGACAGCCAACCGGCGTCGAGGACGGACTTTACCGATACCGCGTCACATGCAGGGGCCGCACTCCTGACACGCGGTCGAGTAATGAAACAATAAAAAATAAAAGTCTGTGGTGTACCTTGCGGTCCTACAGGCGCAATGACATGTCTCCCATATTCTTTTTATTTCACCGATGACAACACTGTGCGTGTCTCAGTTGTTTTTGTTGGATAGTTTTTCTTTGTTTGGCGGCATGTCTGCTAGTGCGGCACCTTGCGTGTGACGTAAAGATTTCGTAATCGACGCCGATTGGCTGTCGCTGGCGAAGGACGGGCTAGGAACACAAGGGTCGATTGAATATGCAGGACGGAAACCAGGGACGGAAGGCCGAAGCCCAGCTCTGGTGGTTCCATTATGCTATGGGGCTGTGTGGCCAGTGCACGTACTGGCAATCTTATTGAAGTTGAAGGCTGCATGAATGCCAGTCAGTATCAGAAGATTCTTGAAATAAATGTTCAAGTATCAGTCACAAAGTTGAAGTTGTGCCAGGGCTTGATACTTCAACAAGACAATGACCCTAAACAACGCAAAGTCTACTAAGGCATTCATGTAGAGCACATATGTCAAAGTCAAGGCCCGCGGGCCACATCCGGCTCTCGAGAAGGTTTTCTACGGCCCCTGGGATGATATTTCTTTATTATTAGATCCGGCCCGCAGCTCGCAGAAACCCGGTGTGGATAGCAGATCTGATTGGGTCCTTTGCGCCTGCCGAAGACGTCACGCTTTAAAATATATTGTAGCGACTTCAAAGAACACACCGTCGGACGTATTTTAATCATCATGTCTTTATTCGTCCAATCAGCTAATAAGGGCTGCAGCCGACGCCAATACAGTACGACAACCGTTCAGTCAAAAAAGAGCAACAGCTCTCCTGTTCGTCCTCCGCTACTCTCGCTCGCATGCCCTCCCATCCAGCGAGCCGCACGATGCATTCATTAACCTCGCAAACAAAACAACTTGGCAAGACACAAATTCGACCACAACACAGATAACCCAATTCGTTACACTATTTCTGTAATATATTTCTTTGCATCAATGTTTGCCACCACATGGCTGTTCTACATGCTGACTAAAGACTTCATGTCACTTTTTGTGGCTTTCAGAATCGGATTGTGGTGAAAAGTTATTGGGAGTAAAACACACTTTATAGGAAATACTTCATGTTAGAAATCTCAGGTTGTTTTATTATTAGTAATTGTTGGCATTTGATAAATTCATTGAGTTTCGAAGTGGTGCTGAGATGTCCCACACTGTGAGCAGGCATTGAACGCTATTCGAGCACTAAGTGTTGAAAGTGAGTGACTTTTTTTTCTCTTTCCTCCTTCGACACAGCTCGTAGTTTATTCGTGCCAGCAAACTCAGTAGTTGCAGATTCCCGTGTTCCACCACGTTTGTTGTTGTGTGTAAGTGTTAAAAGGTGAGTTTAATCATTTAAGTTCGTGTCTGGTAACTGCTGTACATAATATCCTCGATATGTTCTCGTGAGTGATGTCACGTTGATGAACACTAGTTAGTTATTTCGGCTAGTATGCTAACTATTCTAGTGATGAAACGTGTGAATGTGTATTGCATGTATTGTTTGGCTGTTTAGTTGCATAATACAATGAATTGTAATGTTTAGGCATATTGTTAACTAATGGATATGCATTCGATGATGTTGCTAGGTTATTCTTTGCTGTGTTGTTGCAGACCACAATAAATAGACGTGTCAAGTGGAATACGGGCCTGTGTTTTCAGACAGGAGCACCCACATTCATACCTTGCCACTCTAAAATAGAGTCAGCTGGAGACATCACACCAATCATATGATCCTCTCTGTTTTACTTCACATTATGTACAGTTCATACAATCTTGCAGCCCAAATCAACCAGAAAATTGTCTCCAGTTTCAAAGTCAAACGGAAGTGAAGTACGAGCTGTCTCGCAAAAGTAGCAGTAATGTACTTTATTTTATTTTTTATTTAGTAACTCCGAAGATAAAAACACAACATCCAGGGGGGTGACAAACATAGACGCAAAGAAATATATTACAGATATATAAAGCGTGACATCATCACCAGCCGCGAAGGACCTGATCCAATCTGGACATTTAAAAAAAAATTAAATGAACATTCTATCAGTCCGGCCCTCGGCTTGCCGCAATTTTTTTTTTTTTGGCCCTCCGTCCATTTGACTTTGACACCCCTGATGTAGAGGAACAAGTACAATAATTTGGAATGGACATCTCAGTCCCTAGACCTAAATATTTTTCAAAATGTGTGGTGTGACTTAAAGCACACTGTCCATGCTTGTAAACCATCAACCCTGAGTGAACTGGAGCCATTTTCTAATGACGAATGGTCAAAAATAGCTTAAACCGAAATCCAGAAACTCATTAGACGAAATTGCTGACAACAACAAATGGTTTATAAAAGAAAAACTTGAAAATAATCAGGGATGCCAAACTTTTTTCTGTATAGGGTCAAGTAACCTCATTACATAAGTATACAAAAATGTTCTATTCTGCTGGGAAAATACTTGTACAAGTACCAAATCAGGTCTATTACATGGCGTGAGCTACGGAAAATTTTCTTTAACATGTTTGATTTTGTTTAAATTGGGGAATAATTTTAAAAAATATTGAAAATATAAGAAATACAGGCTAATTCTCTGTGCAGCCTGCTTGACTGAGCTAATAGACATACC
Source organism: Filicampus tigris (assembly GCF_054856515.1). Lineage (NCBI taxonomy): Eukaryota > Metazoa > Chordata > Actinopteri > Syngnathiformes > Syngnathidae > Filicampus > Filicampus tigris. The sequence continues at coordinate 16,135,542 of NC_141218.1, forward strand.
AGAGGCGGCAGATTGTATTTCTGTGTGTGAGTGTATGTGTGTGTGTGGATGTTCTCGATTCACTTCAATTGGTCTACACTCGAAGGACAGAGCAATTGGGTTAACTGAAAGGCGAACAGTACAACGGCGGGGGGCCTCTGAGTGCGAACTTCCTGCTTAGGTCAAGTCTTGCATCACAAATCAATGTGACTTGACTCACTTGGGTCACTGAGTGTCCCGGCTAGACTATAGAACTCGTAGCTGTCGTATTCAAAGGAAGGCATTGAGTGTTGTCAAACCACAAAGGCCAATGTTTACTATCGTCTTGGAAAATGTTCGCCCATTCTTGCTGCAGAGGCTTCCTTGGCCTGGCCCTCTTTTCCTCAGGCACTTTGGAGCGGTCCAACCAGCAGATTACTGCAGAGTGTTACTGGCTGCTATGACAAGACATACTGTGGTCTAAGCAGGATTGGATGTATTTCACAGCGTTCATACTCTCCAGCCCACCATCTAGTATGACTGAAAAGTGTCCAGTTTCTAGTTAATTGGTTGGTTTGCAAACCTTTGGGTGGGATTGCTTAGCCCTGGCACCAATTTCAGCTGCAGCAGTTCATAGCTTTTAATAGGAATGACACTTGGCTGGCCCAAAATAGAAGCAAATGCAACATAGATTTTGCTGCACTTTTCTCAAAGAAACCCATGGTGAAAGCTGAATTTCGGAAAGGATGTGTCTCTTAAAAGCTGTTACTCAGAGACTGTTGTGAAGAAATCTAAAAACAGTTTTTATACTCACGGTGAGAGAAACCTGCAGTGAAATGATATTTTACAAACAGAAAGAACAAATGACCGAAACTATAGCCAATTTAGCACTGCCAGTACTCTGCCTCAGGAGAATCATATCAATAGGGTGAAACTCTAAGAAAATCTTCTGTCAGTCAATTTTCCTGTGTGAAACTTTTTTTAAGGTAAGCCTGTCCTTTCAAATTGGAGCAGACACAAGCACTGCTTACACTGTAAAAATACATCCACATAGAGGGGGAAAAAAAAAAAAAAACAACATAATTTAACATTTGTTGTCTCGAGCTGGCAGGATCCCAATTTTATCGACAATTTTAATTTTCTGAAAACTGGTAACAGAATTTCTGCACGCTTCAACTCACCAACAATATTCGCATAATTGGAATTGGTTCAATGAGATAAGCTCTGAGTTAGTGTCTCTCCTCCCTCATATGCAGCCTGACACACTGGTCTTTCATTTCCTCATCATTCAGTCCGCATTAATGTTTGGATCAGTGCATTAATGAATTCATCAGGAAAGGTTTTAAGTGTCAGAACCCCAAATCCCAACTGGGTATTAGTTTGCAAAACAATATGCTCGTATGCACATCCTTTGTTTTTGCCTTCACATTGTATGAATTCTGAGCGATTCTCACACAAAAGCATTGCATTAAATGCTTTCCTTTCTTCGTATTATTACTATGCACATTCTCATTACATTTAATTGCAGCTTCATGTCTCCAAAACCCTCAAACTTAATCAAATAAAAAGATGTGCTCCTAGTTCATGTCAGGTGACTTATTTTACTCAGCCTTAATTCTTCCAGTTTTATACAAATAAAATGTGATAGAAGAAGGTGAGGTGCAGTTATTGCTTGCATTATCATCCCTATATTGAGGCATAAACATATACCGCTGTTGTCCAATGAAAAACTCATAATTAGGGCCCAACTATTAAGGATTTTTTTCGTTTTTGAGGCAGATGCCAATTTTGTCATTTCACAGTAAACATATTCTGATAACTGATTAATCCGCCCATATATATATACACTGTATTTTCCAGAATATAAGGTGCACTTTTATATAAGACGCACCCACTCTATTTAAAAAAATAAATAAATAAAACATGTATAAGCTGCACCTTTATATAAACCGCACCTATCTATGTTGAAAAATAGGGCCCGTGCACGTCGCTACCGGGGTAGTATATTGCAGTGTGTATATGTGTGTGTATATATATATATATATATATATATATATATATATATATATATATATATATATATGTATATATATGTATATATATATATATATATATGTGTGTATATATATATATATGTGAGACCGCAAGGAAAGTTAATGCTTATGCTAAAAAAAAACAAAAATGCCCAGGATTTCATACATTCATGAACATCCTAAAGCTGCAACTCTACCAAACGTACAACTCTCTTGTGATGCATTTTTCAAGGTTCATGAGGCTGTTTTTCCTCATTTGATGAGCATTATTATGCAAAAAATGTGCTTCATGCTGAGCAAGAGGATTGACGCTGGGAAAAACAAGCATATTATCTTATTTCTAAGCATTAATCATGCTTTCCTCCGGGGGAACCGTATTTATAGATATCGCAAAATTGGGAATTAAAATGTTATTAGGACTGTCTGTGACTCTACTACAGGCCTCCAGCTTTGCAACCATTCAAACACAACCACATAATTCCCCCATTACTCATATCTTAGTGTTTGCATTAAATCTTACAATTGTAATAACATAGTTACATTTTAAATGCAGCCTATTGATTGTAAATATTTTCAACAATCATTAAGCTTCCCTTTTGGAAACTAAAATCATGTAGGCCTTACAGGTGGATTTCTGCATTGCCTAAGAAGGATAAATTCTGCTTCATTAGCACCGTTAATTAAACATAAGCCAAGATTAGACGACATACTTGTTTAAAAAAAGAAAAAAAAAGAGTGACTTTATAATGAAACGAGAGTTTGAGAGTAAATGACACCCTTCATGTTTATGGCAGCAGGGGGCCTATGTTACAACCGGCTTTTCTCATAATATTGTCACAAAACCAATACATGAAACTTATGATAAAACCACTTTCCTATTACTGAACCTAAGGGAGATAATTGAAAAAAAAAATTCAAGAGGAACGGTAATATTAAAGAGATATTTCTGTGTATATTCCACATCTGGGACTAATTCTGAAGCAGAAGTGCCTGGAGGGCCCGTCTCAAATAAAATTGGTTTACCAAAGTAGAATATATGGGTGCACAGAGTGAGGCCACACGCTGCCAATAGCGTCGACGGAAATTGGGAACCAAATCATTCATTTGGAGCAAGATATTCTCCGTATCAGTCTAAAGGCTAATTGTTAAGTCCTGTAGGGCACACTTTGTGAATTAGCCGTGTGATTTTACAAAACACTGTGATTTTAACAGGCGCTTAAAGTGAAATTGGAATGTTTCCATATGTCATTGCTTTTTTATCTTTGACCGCAAGGGTACATTGAAGCTTTATTACCAGTGAAATACCACAAAAACACTATTTAAACAGTAAAATCATCAACGCATTAAAAAGCAACATGATCTCATGAGCATTCGGGAGGACATTTTATAGATATTTAAAGATTCTTTTATATTCTTATGAGGTGGACATTTTTAAGAAGACATGATCTTGACAGGTTTCTTGAGCATCCTCGTCGAACTACTGCCTCTACATGCTGGTTTGGGATGGGCATTTAACTACATTTCCTTGACCAAATATAGGAAAATGAAATCAATTAATTGATCAATTTAAAATCGCTGTAAAGCAAAAACAATGTCTTCCTTCGTCTTTCGACACACCACAGAGAGGAGTGTTTGTCAATTTTTCTTTGTTGTCCTTAAGACTAGTTGAATCAAATTCTCTTCAATTTGCAAGTAGTGCACTTTTTGTCAATTGTGATATATTCTTTCAAAAACACTATCATCCCAACAATTTCACAACATCGAGGACTAGGAATATATCAGGTTGCCTCACAGAGCATTTTTTTGAAAGAATGTCCTAATAAAAACTTCTGAAAACATATTTTTAAAAGAGTGGTAGTTTCGGCCAAGTGTGAGATGCTTTTACGCGTTCTGCAGGAAAACATTTTGAAAGGGGCTAAGTGCCCATTTTGAAGTACACTTGATGTTAGGGCTGCTCAATTATGAAAAATATATTAATCATGATTATTTTGGTAATAATTGAAATTACGATTCAAACAATCATTTATTTGTTGGTACAAAACAGGAAAATGTTTAAACGTAAAAAATATAAAGCCAAATAAATGTAAGTAAGTTGCTTGTGTACCAAACACAATTTACAAAATTTGTTATATTAAAATAAAAAAAAAGGTGTGACTGTATAAATTCAAGTAGGATTTACCAATATCGTGCATTGGATATAAATGAATATCATTTTTACAGTTATGTCAATTTTGTAATCGTGGAGTGTAATAATCATGATTGAATTTCGATTGATTGCACAGCCCTACTTGAAGTATTACTTTGCATAGAAAGTTCAAATTTAATCTCATCTCATTTCACAAGTCTCACTCTTGCCCCTGATTTAACCAACAGTTGATATGACGATTAAAATAAATGAAAGACAAAAAAAAAACATCCAAATACAATGACATTAAAAATAAATAAGATACAGGTTATTCGTAGACATCTATTGCTTGACAAAGCTACATCATTTATTTTGTGACCTGTTTATTTTTTCCATTCCGTGGTGCACCAGCGCATACATGCACAGCCTCAAGCAAGGCAGCACAAGCACTGGCTGATCTCTTGCACTCGTGTCAAGGATGATGTGGCTCCTGCGTTCGTCCCCATTAGAACTTTGACTTGAGACTTGGTTGACGCTCATATTGGCAGCTTTGGAAGGATGCTCCGCCCTCCTCTTTTGCTTTCATTTCATTTCATTGCATGTGGGATTGTTTACCTACCTCCTTTTCTACACATTTTCTTGTTGGGTTTCCTGGCACATTCCTTGGATATTCTTTTGACTGTAAAATGAATGGGAAAAAAAACTACAAAATAACAGATAGCTCTGGAAAATATTGCAGGTGACATGCAACAAGTCTGTCAGACACCCCAAATCACCCACCCCCACCCCGTCATTAACAAGAACGACAGAGGACCTGTTGAAAAAGTAAGTGGGTGTCGCTGCAGAAATATTCCGAGGTGGTGGAATGAATTTGCTGCATCCTGGGACACAGGAAGCCCATATTCACATGCACTTCTATTTAAGACCCATTACAGGCCACACAGTTGCTGGTCAGATTTCCCCATTTAGAGCTATCACAAATTGAAGTGATGTCAGTTTGAATCATATGAATCGCTGAGCGCTTTGTAGGTCAAGCCCATTTTCCTGCGCAGTTTTCCATTGGTGCCCTGAAAACGGCCATTCAGAGCATCCAAATCTAAAATGTGTGGCTCCCATTATTTTTTCAGATGAGATCTCCATTTGAAGAGGAGAGTAAAGGGTCTTACATAGGTTAGGCTGATGCCACAGGCCTCTCATGTACCAGACAGAGCATTTCACCAACCTACGAGAGGATCATTCACTTATGAGGCAAGCTACTTATCACTAATATCCCAGAGACAGTCAAGACAGTGAGGGTAGGAAAGTGCACAACCCAATGTCTCCCTTCTTTGATTAAAATTTTGTCATTGTAAGTCATTTAGTCATCAAAAGAGGAACCTTTAAGAGTGACATGGAAGGGGAGAGTTGATGAAAAGACTAAATGATGGTAGGTTGAGATGACTGACACAGACACAGCATGCGCCAGACAACAGGTCATGCTCGCGCAAAAAAAAAAATAAATAAATAAAAAGAGTTTAAGAAGTGACAGAGAGGGAGGACAGAAGTGGTTTCATCCTGACTGCGAGACACACTCACCATCCTCTGTCGGAACATAGATGTTAAGATAAAGACAATCCTCGTGTTGGTCTTGTATGTAAGTGGTAATTATATCCAGGTTGTAGGTGAACCATATGGGCATCATGATCTCTGGAACAGCGTTGTGAATATTTTGGGGGCACACTGGAGCAAAGTGGGTGGCATTTTTGATCCCTGACCAGGAGGATGGCGGCTCGGGTGGCATGAAGCGTTTTTCCCCAACTGGGGAGGCGGCGTAAGGGACTCCAAGATATTGGTCCACCGGGCCGAGGATCTCACTGGGCAGAGGCACCCTGACCCCTCGGAGTTTGCCATATTGTGTGTTGACGGTGGGGTGGTAGCTCTGACCCCTCACTGCCGCAAAGCACCAGCAAAATGTTAATAGCCACAAGGACGAGATGATACCGGGGCAACTGTGGGATCTTTTCCAGTTCTGCAAGGGGGTACGACTTCTCCTCGGCGAAAACCACATGGTCCTCGATAGCGAGTGCAAGCGACCAACATACAACTTTCCCGTGCCTTAGCTTATCCGTGTAGTCGAGCCACGGGAAGGCCAATCATGGGCTGATATACTGGGCTCCGGCGGCTTGGAAAGGATGAGAAACAGTTTTGCAGCTCCTCTCCTTAGAGAGAGGTCCTCTCTCCTCGCTTGTCAGATCTTCTATCCCGTGCTACAAAAGAAGAAGACAGGAGAATTAATGACAGTTTCCTGACAGCACACCAGTGTGCTTCCTTCTACTTTAAGGCCGTCATATTTATTGACTGCCGGGGTGCTTTTGTGTCCTGACATAAAACTGCTCACATAAATGTGACAAGAGTTCTTGCAAGTGCCACCATTGGACCAAATGATCAAGTGACTTAGATGTTGCAGTTAACTACACAATGTCTTTTCATAAAGTGTTTGATAATTATCATTGCTCAATTATGATTCTGACTCAGCCCTTGTTTTTTTCTCTTGCACATCAGATTTCCATAATATTGACAACATACTATAATGTGTAATATAGTCAGAGTTGGGCATTCTGTCAGACTGATGGACCGGGTCCGTCAGTTCGTCACTGATGGACGCCGGCCACTAATAGAAGTGGATTTTCTTCCGTCAAAGTAATCGTCACCAACCGCCCACTGAGAATGGTTACTGATGGACATCCGTTTTGCTGATGGTTTTTTTCGGGTGCTGTGGGGCGCGGGGTGGGGGGGTGCGTACTGAAGGACTGACTGACTGACTCACGGACCGGCTGACTCGATTACTGGTGGACTAACTGACCTACTGGCTGACAGACTGACCAATTGACGGTTAAAATTCAGATTGGATTCGTTTATTTGAAAGTGGACAGTGCAATTTCACATAACACATGAAAGATCATGGTTAAAAAAAATAGCCAGAATTAGCCAAGAGGCTATTTTTCATCTGTAGTCCCCAGGCTACCATGAAGTAGAAAAACATTAAAATACAATTAAAAAAAAAAAAATATATATATATATATATATATATATATATATATATATATATATATATATATATATATATATATATATATATATATATATATATATATATATATATAAATCGCAAGACACAAAGTCCTTCAAACATGTTACAATATACAATATAACAAGTAATTAACGATAGGCACACAATAAAAGTCAAAATTAAAAACCAAACACATGAAGACAATGACAGCTTGGGAGGTATACGTTTTAGTATTGACATATTTAGTTATTTTTGTACCATGTGCTCAAATTCTTAACGAAGGCCTTGTAGGTGGTTTGTCTCCTAACCTCCTCTGGTATACTGTTCCATTCCTTGGCACCTCTTACTGACCACGTTGACAAGCTAAAAGCGCGGTCACCCCTGAGAGAGGCATGAGTGAGGCGCTCACTACTGTCTCTTTGGCAGATTAATTTTGCCAGGGAAACTGCGGCTAGGCCAGTAAGTACCTTATAAATAAGCTTCAAATCTGCAACCTTATGAAAATTGTCCCAGTTCAAGAGATTGTACTTTTTAAGTATTGCACAATGATGATAGTGCCGCGGCTTGAAAAGTGACGGACGAATGACGGAACAGCAAAATTTAGTAAAATGCCCATCTCTGAATATACCGGTAGTAATATATTTGGTGATATTTACGAATTAAGGGTTGGGTTCAGCAACAGCTATAAATAATAAAAAAAAAAAAAAAAAATTGAAACGCAAGATAAAATCCATACTGCGCAAGCTTTTATAGGTCACAACAAAAAATTCAAATATCACAAAAATCTGACACGCTAGAAAAAAATAAAATCAATTACGGACATTCTTTACATTAGTCAAAAGTACACATAAAGCCATCTTTAATTAAAATTTGCTGTTGACCAGTGTAATGGTAATGCCATTTTTCCACCCAGTCCCACTCCCAAGACTAAACTTTACACAAAGAGAAAAATCTGCATACACAGGAACATAGTCACATGATAAAAAATTAATGTTGTGCTTATTGCAATGCAGCATTTTCCCCTTCTCCCTTTGGTGTAGATATGAACAATTTAGATTCAAAATCCCCCTGGTCTAAAAGAAAAGGGCAGAGGAGGATGTAGCTATAGGCGGTGAGGCTTCTTCCTGTGACAGTGTTGTAAACCAAAAGTCTCAGGGTAAATTTGTAGTGCCTGGGATATCACCTTCCCACACGCTGCCTGATCAATTTTCAATTTCTGAAGCTTAGGCCCCCCCATCATCCGACAACATTTGCTCTACAAAGAAACGTCAACATTTAGGAGAGGATATTGCCTTCAAAAAGATGGCTTGAATGATTTATAATGCATCAGCAACATGGATGTTCCTGCGGGTGCCGTTTGCACTACTCCCATCTGCAGGAACTGTGGCTCAAGCATATATCCATATATACTGAGGATGCTCCAGATGAGCCCATCTTCATCAGCACTTACATAAAGGACATGCATATGATGGACTATTATGCTTTGGAATTCATGCACACAGAGCACCTGCTGACTGAAAATACATACAAAGTCCCCTCTCATGTTCAATCTGCGGATTAAGAGCCCTCCATTGCTTGGGGCAAAGTGTTGATAAAGGATTATTTGCCAGAAAAGTTACACTGTCGGCTCAATGCGGTGAGAAGGCAGAAAACCTCGAAGACATATTTAGTTGAGATTATTGA
>NC_141218.1:16771889-16811889 GCF_054856515.1 Filicampus tigris
GTGAACACTTTTCTTGAACATGCTATTTCTGGTTTAGTACACTCTTTTTTTGTCAAGCCCTTCTCTATGGCATCTACTCATAACGGGAGGTGAAAAAAAGGAAGCACTCCCATCCTGGCTTATGAATGTGACCAGAGCCACCACCCTCCAACCCCCACCTCCCAAGCACTCATAGACTAGGTTGAGATAAACTTTTAAAATGTTCAAACAGTTTGAAGCTTTTTTTTCTTATCATATTTACCACAATTTTGTAGGCTAATAATCAATTTTTTAGGCTGCAAAGAACAAAACATTTTTGTGCCGCATTAGGTGTTTTTAGGCCACAAAAAAGTACTTTGATGTAACAGACAATAGGTCTGCACAATACTTTGAAAAACTGGTGATAAGCCATGAATATTGCAATATTGATATTATTGCGATATTTACTGTACTTAAAGAAATTACATTTCCCTCTCTATTATTTTTATTTTAAGTTATTTAGTGTTAGTAATGTCTCTACATACTGTTCACCTAGTGGATGGCGATGCACGTTTAAAAGGTAGCATCTGCATCTTGCATGAACGTCAAATAAAAGCAAACAATTCCATAGAAAACGTATTGCACATCTCTACAATATTGCACGGGCCATTATCGCGATGAAAATATTTTTTTCTATATATTGGACAGCCCGAACAAATAATTGGATCCCCAATTAGATAGTTAAATCGAGGTTCCGCTGCATCATCAAAACAAATCATTTTGTGATTTTTGTTTGGGCGTGTGCCATGTTTTTTTTTTCCTCGTGGTAAATACATTGTATGCCTTGGCTTAATAAAGGTTAGGAAACACTGTCCTTGAGGGACCACAATCAGTATGATAAATTAAAATAGTGTAGGCATTACTTTCCACTTGGACGGCCTTTTTTGAGCCCACAGCGGGGAAAATATGTGCGGACAAAATCTTAATGGTTATTGCCGCGAGATAAAACTCACCTCTGTCAGAGTCCGACCTCTCTGATGACATGGTGGAGCCCTGGCTGTCGTTCCTCATGCGCTCGGCACCTCGCTGCAGCTGCTCCAGACGCACCTGTAGCTCCCTCTGCTCCCAGCGCAGACGACCCTTCAGCTGCTCTGCGCGCTCATCCTGCTCCTGCAGCTTCTGTGATGAAAAACACACAAGGTCAGTGGAGATGTGAGCAAATGATAAGGGACAACTGTGAAGGCCAACCATTGAAGGAAAGTTGTCATTTGTCTCCGACAACTGAAATTGACACAAGCTTATTCTGCCTTAACAAAAACGATCATGTTTCTTTTTGATGAACACTATCGGACCGTATTCATTTAATGTGTTTATTATTACAGAATGGTTGTAGTTTGCAGAGGTGGATGGACAACTTCACTGTCACACCCACAGTGGCTTGCAATATTTTGACTCTCTCAATTAGTTAAAAAGATAAAACGGAACTATTATAAACAGCTGTCAGCCTGCAGTACAGAAAGCTTAAACATGTAGCATTCAAATTTGAGCATTTTGAAATATTTCAAGCACACGTGTGAAGACCAACTTCACACCCACCACACACAACATTATGACCGCTTCCGTAAAATAATAATATCCAACTCAGCGCTTCATAAAATATTCTGCCCTTACAAAAGAATGTTGAGTGCTCAGATGCATTCATTTAACAAATGTTATGAGCACGCTTGTAATTTGCGGTGGGGTAGAAATGGACTGCATCACAATGATGGCCGACCCGAATATGTGTTACCGCAATTGCTTACATGTGAGAGTCAAATCATTAGGAACAGCTCTTGGTGTCCTGCTGCCCCTACCAGGGTTAGAATCGTTTTGGATTTTTCATTATAGTTCGTTTTTTATTTCGTTTTGACTTTTGTTTGTTAAATTCAGTGGGTTTTAATAAGTTTTAAGAGCGGGTTTGTTAGTGTTAATTAGTTTTTATTTTGTCATAAATACTTTGTTTTCATTGTTTTTAGTTTCAGCATTAGTTTAATTTTTATTTGTTTATATACGGAGTATTTATCAAGTGCAAAAATAAAAAAAATAATGTAAGTATTATGTAATAAAGTAAACTCAAATTCCCAAACAACCATAAAGTAAAACCGAACTAAATACATTTAAAATGAACTCCAAAAGCTCATGTATGAAGTTAACTGACAAAGGACATTATTTAATAGAACATTATAATTAGTTTTATAAAGGTTAAATGTAGTTTCAGTTTTTTTTCAAGCAATCTTATTTTTATTGCATTTTGTGAACAAAAAATGTTGGGGTTTTTTCAATTTTACTTATTTTGTTAATTTTTTAAAGCTATAATGACATTGCCCCTATTCAACCTCTCCTCCTCACAAAAAGACACTGTAGCCTTTGCTATACTTCTTGCATGAAAGCTAATCTTAAGGTGGAAAAAAAAAACAACAGTTGTCATTAGTTTAGCATTAGATTGTAATTCATTGTTTGTATGTTTACTATTTTCCTACCTTAATGTGCAGCTGGGCTCGCCTGAGCAGGTTGAGTGTGGTGTTCCTCATCGAGTCCGGCGATAGAGGAACTTGCTTCTTGAGCTGCTCCAGGCACTGCCTCAGTTGTGCTCGTCTACAAAGCACAACGACAATTTGTATGGCGGCAAGTCATTCAAGTTTGACTCAATTTTCCGAACACAACCACATTAGTCACCTGTTTTTCTCCAGCTCGTTGTGCACGGACCTGCAATTACAGCATGAGAAAGATGTGTTAATTAAAACAAATGATGGTAAAATGCCACACTAAAGCCAAACAAGCACACCACACCCTCTTGTCAGCTGTGTGTTTTATGCAATACATTCACCTATTGCCACCAGCAGATATCTTCTTGCTCTTCTGTTTGCTTCTCTTATCAGACAGAGTCGGACTGGGAGGCAGAAGTGAAGCGTAGCCATGTTCTGCCTCTGGAAAACACATCACAAATACTGTTGGTCAAACTCACTCCATCCTACTGCTGACCAATTCCTAAACTGCTGACAGAAGTAAAACAGTCTACACATAGCCTCACAGTATGCTACTACCGTTGAACAATATGCTGAAAATGCATAATGCCCTGTACAATCTAATTTTGCATTAGGTTGCCAATGGGAGTTTACATATTGTATCCCTTTAAACTTTCAATCGTGACTAGGGCCAGATTTGGATTTTATCAGGCCGTTGCTGGCGCCGATTTTTGATAGAAAAAAAATATGCTGATTAGTGATTAATCATCTGAATAATTTTTTTAATTATATGATGCTAAAATACGCCCCCTAACGCGCCAAGAAACCATGAATAAACAAGTCAATTACTTGCACAACTTGTATTGCTGATCTAAACATTGCTTGTAAAAAAAAAAAAATCAAATCTATTTTGTTTTGTATGATAGGATGACCTTAACAAATTTCATTATATACATTTAAGGATACAAGGTTATGGTATAAAATTCTGTGTAATACATGGTTGGAGTACAAAAGGTAAAAACAATCTGCAAACTTGACCCAGACAATTACTCACATTGACACAATTTAGCCTCTAAATTTCAAACATCCTAATATGAATGCTTTAGAAAGAGGAAATAATGTATGAGTAAACCCATCAACATGCAAACTCAACACAAGAAGGCCCAGAATCGAACCACGAACCTCAGGGCTGTGAGGCAGACGTGTTAGCCACTAGTGCATTGCGCAGCCGTCAAACTCACTAGAAACCTAAATATTTTACAACCGTCATGGATATAATAAAGACGACCACTAATTGTATTTAATACAAACGGACATTATCGTCTAAAACGGACGGAAAGAAATTAAGCGCCGACTCTGTCATCGGCATCAGCTGTGTTTGATTTTGGCGCCATCACCCGCCTCAAAATGTCCACTGTTGCAAAGGCTAACATCCCAAATCTCTCACGTCAAAAGGGCCTTAAAACCAAACAAAGCACCGCCAACGACTCAAACTGTGCAAAACATTTTCTTGAACGTGTTCATTCGCCGTCAGAATCGCGGAAAGCCGCACGGCTTCATTTTGAAAGTGGAGCGGATTGGCGCCTTTCAGTACAATGATGTGAGCGATATGTAGGTCACTGAGTCAACTGGAGAGCTCGTTCAAAATAGCTGAACATGCATATCGATCAAATCGCATGCCATTTCTCGTCTCGTCATTTTCCCGTTATGTTTGCAGAGTTGCACTCGCCTCATTGTACGTTTTGTTGTTTTGACAATAAACAACTTCGCCGCCTACACTGACGTTTGTTGTGCATAAATAGACACTGACCTCGCTCTCTTCTCTCCAGGAACTCAGCAGCACGAAGAAGTACCTGGATGTTGCAAATGGACCCTTCCATTCTGTTCTGTCTTTTTTTTTGTTCAAAAGAACAAGCTAAAGGAGTCAGTAGCCTAGAGTGGGTGAAGCAGTATCAGTCTGACTGTGTGCAACGTCCTCAATCCAGTCACTGAGCCCCAACACTAGGACTGCTGCCTTCATGGTTCGTGTTAAACTCGGAAATCTGAGTACTCAAACAAACAAAAAACATGTCCGTATTACCTCAATATTTGTGTCATAGAACTACTTAAACGTAACTTAAAGGGATTTAAAAAACTTAATTTGTACACACATATGCAACTTTATTAAAGTTTTGCGTAAAAAAGACGCATTCGTCCACTTTAGTAAACATGAAATCGAGTACGTATCAAGCGAGTGCTTACCAGAATCACATATATTTTAGAAAATGATATCAGAAACATAACAGCTCCGGGCAAAAATTTATAGAAAATCACATTTTATGGTGTGTCTTTTCTGTTATTAAGTCAGCGATTGTACAATTTCTCAATGCATTGAATGCATCCAGAGACAACGTGAAAATCCACTGTCGCGCCCACTCCACCGCCCTCCCCCTTTAAACAATAAACTACTACGTTATTGTTTTTGTTTTTATCAATAACACACTTTATGACAGTATATTGTTTCCCTTGTGTATTGTAGTATAAATGACACGGTTAGTCCGTGTACACACTACCAAACTCACAAATAAAACAGTGGTTCTAGTAGCGATACACTTATGTAAATGTACAGAGCTATTATTTTACGTGGTAGTATTTGTATTTGTTTTTAATAAAACATGTTAAATGTTGTTAAGATGTTGAATAAAGTAGTCTTGAACTCAAACCAATTTCCACGCAGTCTTTTTCCCCCTTCAAAATCAATTATGTACATTTGAATATTGGCATCAACGTCTTGAATTTAGTTAAATACCTAAATAACACGGGGTGATGTAAAACTAAAACTTCTAAAGAAATAAAAGTTGATTGAGTAATATCTCATGCATTTCTTCAGTAGGAGACGTTTGCCCTTACTAAATATGGAGACGCTAGCTTCAATGCCCTCGTAGACTTGAGTTGTATTCCCCGTATGAAGGCGAAGCCGCCTTGCCAGCAGTATCTGTAACCTATGAACTCCCGAGTGTGCCAGACCAGTCCTCCGCCATATTGACTGTTGTCTTGACTGGAGGATAGAGAGAACATTTTGTGGTCCGAGAATAAACGCAAGTGTGCGCTTGGAATTACCGAAACTGGTGCAAACTTGGCCAAAGCGCTTTGCGGACCCCATCGCGATGGCAAGGAAGAAAAGCAAGCAGCAAGGCGTTGCTCAGAAGGAGCTTGTAGCCGGGCAGCAGACCATACCGAAAAATTCAGTCTCTCCCGGCGATGCAACTGGCGGTGGCGGCGGCGGCGGCGGCGGCGGAGATGCTGGAGTGGAGAGACTGACCACCACCCCCAGGGCGAACCAGGCAAGCTACTTACCCATCTCACAATGGGCTAATTTGACTACGGCTAACCCCTCCTCGCCCAGCCACCATACTGTATGGATAATGGAAACAGTTACTCCCAGAAAGCTAGATCGTATATTATCAATTGACTGGTTTAAACGCTATCGAAAATCGCATGAACGCAATAATAGTGGATGGAACGTTAAGAGTCCGACAAGCACTCAAGCAAACGTGTTTCATTTAATGTAGCTGTGCTCCACTGCTTGGCATCGTGGTCGTGTGGCAGGCAGGTGACATTGTGCTTCAGACAGGTCGTCCCGTTTGCAACGTTAAACACACAACAGTCCAACCGCCCCCGCTCATGTTAGCCGCAAGGCTAGCCGTGCTATCGGCGGGCTAGCACGCAAACGTGCTTTACTACCTTCACTTTCTGCAAACTACAGAAAACGGCGGCTACCCAAGCTACGAGCTAATCGGGCTTGCTAGCGCAGATGCATAACGGCTTTGTAACAGTGTTGCTAACACTCGACATTTTAGTCGTTACCGAGGAAGCCGAAACCACTGTTTTTAAATACACCCCGAGCCGCTAGAATGCACGGTGCAAAATTATAGAACAAATGCAAAGTTGATGGGGAACATGGAACCTAATGGTAGAAATTCATGATGGCATGAAGACATCTGTCAAGCCCACTCACCTTACCTGGCACCTCTGAACTTGGCCGCTTGCTAATAAGTAATTACATTTGAACCCACGCTTGGGAATATAGAATGTGATGTAATGTGATATTGAATTGGTTACTTTAATTTTGATTCATGATAGGACTGAACAATCAGATTCAAATCGACATTGCAATGGAGTACAGTGCAATTTTCAATTCGCGAATTCTGCAATTTTGGAGATAAAAAACGGCTTTATTTTGATTGGTAGGCGTTATTTATTTATTTATTTAGATATGTGTATTTTACTTACAGATTTATTTGCATTATTGTTATAATCTGACATATACAGTACTTTTGTTTATGCCACACGTATTTGGTATCATTTCAAGAAGTTGTCGTGGTGCACGCTTGAAAGACAGAAAGTCAAAGTATTTGGGACGGTAACAACGCTAGTCAAAGTAGATAAACTTTTTAGTAATTCATGGTTCATTTTCCTTTATATTTAGTGTAAATCTAACCTAGAAGACCAAAAAAATTATATATAATAAATATGAATGGGTGAGTGGTATCGGGGCCGATACTGGCTTTGCCTTTAGGCATCTGGTTCTCATGGAGGCTGACGATACCAGCCACCGATGTTTAAGGCAAAGAAAATCCTGACATCGAGTAAGTAAGTAAAAAAAAAAGCATGATTAGATTATTTTCCAAATCATTCAGTGCTAGTTAAGACCTAATACACCGGTATGTTAGTTATGTATGAATAATGCTCAAAATCAGTCATTTGAAACCAGGGTGCCATGGCAGTGATGGCACCCTTGCGTGCATTGAAAATTATCCAATTTCACTAAACCTTTTCGAAAATGTGTATTTTCTTAATAACAAATCAATTTTTGCTCATCTGTCTATGCAAGCGACATATATTGTCAGGCAGACCAATTAAATGCTCTTCCATTAGATTAGTAACGTGACAAGTGGCCGCCATATTTGTAGAATTTTGTAATAAAACAAAACAGAAAAACGAGTGAGCACTTCAAACGCCTCTAAATTCTCCATAAAAATGCCATTCTTCGAGAAACGATCAAGATATAATAAATGTGTTTCCCCCTGTTGTAATTTATACAGCAGAATAAATCCTGTGATGCTGTGCACATATATCATCTTTGTGTTTAATTAAACAGGGCTGGTTTTCACACCGTGACTAGACATCCTTATTTCAGTATTTTTGTTTGGTGGTGTTCCTTGTCTCAATAAAGGTTGGGAAACATTGCTCAAGTGTGACGTACAACACGGGGTATAAATTCAACAGAATTTCCATTTAATATGCTTTTTGATCCTTACTTTTTCTGCGGGTAACACATAAGAATAATGTTTAGGACGTCTGGTTCGAATCTCGGCTCAAGTGCTTCTGTGCAGGGTTTGCGTGTTCTCCCCAGGCTTGTGTGGTAGCATTATCTTTGTTAAGTCTGAATTTTTGGCCCGTCGCTTGCATTGGATGTGCACCTACTTTTGTGGCTAATTGATGTATGTAAAGATTACCCTCCAATGGCATCCAGAAATTCCAAGACACAGTCCTTAAGGCCTAGATAGACCAAAAAGACGCTGGCCAACAGTGACAGACGCTTACCCCCCTGTCGGCACATCACGCTGGCAAAACACACCGCAACGACAGACAGCGACACTGACCATTCAATTACTTTCTGCGCATGTGTGAGATGTAGTACCCTTCCATACCATCGGCGGCGGTAGTCACCATTTCTCATGGTTAGAAAAATCCAACCGGAAAGCTGTTGGCCGGGGGCAGATTATAACAACGTGAAGTAAACCATCACGTTCTTGACACGGTATTGTGAAATACTACATTGTCACCCCTCGCTCTTATACTTGTAAGAAGATTAAGGCAGCGGAGACCTGCTCACTGTTTTTCCGCATTTGTCACTTCCCGCTGGTGCTCCGGGGGCTGATTTGATAGCTTACAGCCAATCAGAGTGACCAAATGTCACAACTGGCGACACCGATTCAACATGCGTAACCGCCCCCAAGACGCTTACAGACGGGTTACGACACTACGACGGTGGCCACTACTCCAAACAGACGGTGCATTCAAATGCCACGACGCTTCACGACCTCCGACGTCGGTGTGGTCCATCAGGGCCTTTTGTGGATTACATATTTGTTTCAACAATTAGTAATATCATTGTGGTAAGGAGTTATTACATCAAAACCTCAGCCAGACATGCAGTTTTAAGTCCAATAATATAATTCAAACAGGTTCTTACGAGATAAAAATGACCACTTCAATTGCTGGTTCTAGTTAAATTTGAACTCTTATTAGTTGCCAACGTCAGGCAGCACACCCTGTTATTTCATGTTATGTCATGTCTTGTTAATTATCCAACTAAGTGATGTGTACCGTGTTGCAGTCTGACAGCTAATCATGTACTATTAATTCACATCGGTATCCTTTTATGTCCTCAGCCGACGCATACCTGCTGCCTCCTGTGCCACCGTGAATTTAAGGACTGGGGGGCGAACTCTGTCAACGGGCTCCCTGGAGGACATGGCACCAAACTGGCTGACGCCGTGCCCGCACTCTCCCAGGCTTTGTTGCGGGAGGCGCCGGGGCGTAAGCTGGCCGATTCGGTGCCCTCGCTGTCCCAGTCCCTGCTGGGAGAGGTGCCGCTATGGATATGTCAGAGCTGCTGCAAGAGCGTGGAGGAGGAGGAGAGACGGAGCGCCCAGGAGCAGCCAACTGGGGTAACTACAAGTGCAGAGAATTAGCTTGTCTGTCTGGCTTTTTTTTTTTTTTTTTTTTTACAACTTCTTTGACATTTAATGAAGCCTGATTGTCTTTTATCAAGGTTATCTTGTCTCTATTGATCTTAACAAACATACAAATACAATAACATAAAATAATGACATAATTAAATAGAATTACAATTAACAATTAAACCATTTTTGTCACATTTGTCATTCAAGTCAATGCACATTGTGCTGCTCGTTCCGGTATGTGCGCCTTGGCCACTTGGGGGCAGTATAAGACAGCCGTATGGACATACAAGGACCCAGATGAGACGGCGCAACTCCTCAGCAGTAATACTAGTCATAGTCAAAGGATAAAGAGTATATGACTTTGAGTACTAGAGCTGCGACTAACGATTATTTTAATAATGAATGTATCTATCGATTAATCTGATTTAAAAATATGTTTATATTTCCATCCCTAAATTTAAATTGACAGTGCAGAAAATGCAGAAACAAAACAGTTACTGGTTCGGTCTGTAACATCACGTCACAAATGGGAAAAAATGTTGGACATTGCTTTCCAAAGTAAAAGCAATTGTTTGATTCAACACAAAGATAATCAGTCCACTTTCATGGTGGACTAGAGAAATTGAATATTTACTGTTGAGAATCTGAAATTCTGAGGATTTGGACAATTTTAAATTAAAAAAAAGTGTCCAAACCATTAATCAATTATCAAAAATAGTTATCAATTAATCTGATCATTTATTAGTTGTCGATTCGTTGTTGCACCTCTAGCAACTACTATTACTTTGTATGTATGCATTTGTTGCTGCTCTGTTTGTGTTCAAATGTCAATGTCAAAGGGCTAAAACACCAGACATATGCGAAACAATGCCATTGGCGTTTCCCATTATGTGTTATCATTAGCATTAAGGTGGTAGACTAAAGGTTTATCTAAATCTGACCACCAACTATAAGGCCACTAAACAATCATACATTACATTATCCATCGCACTTTTGAACATTCGTAACTAAGTATGAAAGAAGGTGAACCACTATGCTGTGTAACAAATTATGGACTCACCAATAACTGATGAAACGAACGCATGCGCGTTGATCAACGGGCAAAGAGACGATCACTATGTGTTCCTAGAAGGTGAGTCTCTTCACATTAATGTGTTACTCTGTAGTGTACAATCATTCTTCTTTTATTAATGATAGCTACATTATTTCACTTTAGCCGTACGATTTTGTTCGGAGCAGCCAAGATGGAGACGCATTACATTTAATTGACGCTTCAGCCACTGTCATCACATTTCTACTCATCCTTTTAAAGCATACTGAGTGCAAATCTAACTTGATTTTTTTTTTTTTTTTGATTGAAGATTTGCTGAAGTCATCGAGGATAACTGTTCAACCTCCAAGTTTTTACGCAATTTAAGAACCTTTTTTTTTTTCTAAAATGTTGTTCAGTAGTTTGAATCTCCTGTCTGAATACTGCTTCATTGTCTCAGTTTACTGCAACCTTTGAACATTTTTGGAAGCGACAGAAGTTTTTTTGGGTCCGATTTTCTTGGCAGTTGCAACTGCTAAAAATAGTCGAATGGGATGACTGCAGCAGAGGCTCCTGTTTTGATTTAAAAACAGTATTTGTTTGCTCATGTAATCAAGTGAACTTTTACAGTGCCTTGCATTCGCACATATTGAATCGCTAACAGTTTGTTTGATTTAGTTGTAACACCTACTTACTGTTGCTACCAGGGATAAAATACAAGGCCTGTGATTAAATAATTGTGTATGTGTGTGTGCGCTTTCTTATTGCAGGTACCATTGTCCCACTCTTCCTCTTGTAAGTTCCAGGGCTGTGGGAATGGTTACCCGGAGCAAAGTACTGTGGATTGGGACCCGAGTTCCTTCCTGTCAGCCCACAAACTCTCTGGGCTGTGGAACTCAGCCCACACCAACGGAGGGGAGCACTGCAGCCACAACGCCTCCATACACCTACAGCAAGGTCTGTCGTTTCGTTTAACGACAATGAACATCATCAAACATTCAAATCTCAAAACTCTTATTACTCTGCAATTCATTTTATGTCCTTCTTGTTGAGGTGGTCATCTTACTACACTACAATGCTTTCAATGTCCTTCATGACGTAATAGATGGCTGTAAAATTAATGAATTGCCAGATTGTCCTTCTGCAAAAAGTGATGCACATTTTATGTAACTCAATAGTAAAATATTAAGTATAAAATGAGGCGTTTATTTCAGGCTTCTCTCTAATTGCTTCCTCTTGTGTTCTCAATTCTCCTCACTTTGTTGTACGAATCTGATGAGTCACTCGGGTTATATATTTGGACAAAAGTGAAATTGAAATTGTACTGAAGCTATGATTGTAAACTCAACTACTTCATTGCATCATTACTTAGCCATTAAAAATTTGTACATAAGAATTTCAGGCTGGGAATATTCTGCCCCTGTTTTGTCTCACCGCGCTGATTAGCCCTCCACATAGCTAGTAATTGTATCCAATCAGTGAGTAGCTGAAAGCAAAACTGGCATCGAAACACGAGTTCACAACATGAACTGAGCCATTCAGAAATAATATTTACAATTTCAATTCAGTTTTGCAATTTTCATATTTTTTTTTTTTACATTTGGAAGATCCATGCAATGTTCCCTGAGAAAATAAGACAAATGTCAATGTGCTGCCACATCTCGCAGTGTTCATTAAAGTGTAAAAAAATATTTATATATAAAAGTTTGAGCCACACTTAATATATACCAGAGGCCCACGCCTCACTCCCACAGTTTTTTTTTAGCTCCTGGCAACATATCCTCCTAGGCAGAAGGAAGATCATTTACATAACAATTGCATATGACAAAAGAGCAGGGCTTTAAAAATAAATATGAAGTGGGGAAAAAAAGCACGCTCTCTCTTATATCCTCTCCATCCTTTCTCATTGTAATTTTCTGGTCTTTTCCACATGCAGGTATAACAACGGGGTCGGCCTGCCATGACAAAAGAGGACTCCACGAAGCACCTGGGAAATCTGCTAAAACGTCGGTAGCCAAAATGTGCCCCTACAGTCACCCGCTGACCCAGAATTCCAGTGGCTCCACTGCTGGGACCCCCCTCTCTACCTCAGCTGACCTGTGCAAGACCACCCCCAAGCATTTCAAGAACGTGTGCCGTCGACCAACACCACCAGGTGTGCAGTTCATCTTATTGTCCATGGGGATTCAGAGTGGAATCTCAATTTAAATTCAAGTCTAAAGAATGATCACAGTCAAATTTGGTTGCATGTCCTTTTGTTGGAGGATTACAATATACAACAATATAGTGCATAATATAGTCACAGTAATGTTTTAGAATGCAGTGTTAGGTTCAGCAACAGGTGGAATTTGTTTTTGAAATGTGGTCAGTATAAATTACAACGCATGGTAAAACCCGTATTGCGAAAGCTTTTATCGGTCAAATGTACAAACAAAAAATTTAAATCTCTCACAAACCTGATGTGGTAGGAAAAAGTAAAGGCATTTTTAAATCAGTGTCAAAAGTACAGTGAGGGACACATAAAGCCATCTCTGATTCAAATTTGCTGTTGACCAGTGTCATTTTATAAAATGATCGATTGAGAGTAGGGGTGGGCAAAACTGCTCAAAGCCACATTTTCTTTTTAGATGGACAGATGGGCCAGCTCATTTGTTGAAGAAAGAACATCAAGTTTATATCAAATTCCCAAAAATAATTTATTTCATTCAATTAATTTTCATGTTTTAATTTCGTTATTTATTTAAAATTAATTTTAATGAAAAATGTATTTATGAAAATTAATACATCACAATTGTTCTATATATATATATATATATATATATATATATATATATATATAAAAAATCATTTATTTTACATTTAGAAATGTGAAAAAAAAAAAAAAAAATTACCAATTGTTTAACAAGATCACTTGTTTTGAAAAATACAAATTAAAAAAGTGAAGAAATACATTTTACTTAACCAATTAATTAGGCAACAAATTACTGTAACAAATATTAAAGGCTCTTGATTATGTAAATGCTCAGTGGCCCAGATTAAAGAAGTGATTGAAAATAAACAAAAATATGATTAACAAGTAGTTATGCTGTAGTCATAACATGATATCCAATTCTTCCAGGTGAAGCCTTCCACGCCAGCGACCATCATCAACACACAGACTTATCGGTACCCCCCAATAGTCCCACGGGCCTGTCTTCCCAGCATTCCTCCCTCCTGCCCCCGAAGCCCAATTCGGGACAACACAACCACGTAACCTCTTCTTCTGCCGCTGGGGTCGTAGGCCACACCCCTTTCTCCCCTCTGGTACCAAACCTCCATGGGTCCACAACTAAAAGGGTGTCTTCTAGTCCGGATAGCCCGACATTAGCTCACAAGCCCAGTCCGTGCAAAAACTCCCACATTCCTGCTGTGAACACACAACACGGCAAATCGGGCACGTCAGTGGCAGGCTGTAACCACCCTTGTAATGGACACAGTACGGGAACGGTGGCCTCTACAAATGTGGGAAGCTTGTCAGCTGGGGCCTGCAGGTCAGTACCGATAATGTAAGCATCAAATTTGATTAAGATAATTCACATGTGACTATGTTTCTATTGTTTCTTTCTTTTTTTCTTTTTTTTTTTTTCTCGCAGGGACCAGGCATGTAAGGGGCACAAAATGACTAATGGGACGATGTGTGAGCCATCTCTAGAGTTGGAGGAAGTGGAGGATGAAGACAGCAGCTCTGAGAGGAGTTCCTGCGCCTCCTCTTCCACTAACCAGAAGGATGGGAAGTACTGCGACTGCTGTTACTGCGAGTTTTTTGGACACAATGCGGTACAATTTATTGTTTGGCACCCTCTGTTTGGTACGGCCCAACCCATTAAATGGCTGGCCGATTTAATCGGCTGATATTAGCTTTTTTTTAGATCAGCAAAATTCAGAGTACTTTTGGGGGGAAAGCGGATTTGTATCTATTTTCTGCACATTAACACATTGCAACATAAGATAAAGACATTCAACCAGAGGTGGGAGCAAGTCACATATGTGCAAGTCACAAGTGTGCCTCGAGTCGTAACCATCAAGTCTTAAGCAAGTCCCAAGTCGCTGCAGAAAAAAATCAGTCAGGTCGAATCGCCACCAAATTTCAAGCAAGTCAAGTCATTACTTGGTTCAAGCTAGTCATCTTGCACAGTAAAACATATGTTGGATTAATTATGAAATCTTTTTTCCCTGATCCTGCTACAAAGAGTACATCATCTCTAAAAATGTAATCAACATTTACATCTGTAAAAATAACAAGAAAAACAATTAACTTATAAAATGAATGTCTTCACATCTACACCAGATCATATACACGACATCCCCTGATCTTAACCCCCAGGAGGGCAAGGAAAAACTCAAAAAAAACATCTGGGGAAAAGTGAGAAACCTTGAGAAGGGACCACAGATGGGGGAATCCCCCTTCCAGGATGATCAGGCTGCAATGGATGCTGAGTGGGCAACATTGAACACACATTATAGTTCTATACTGTGTTTGTTAAAGTGATGTGAAAGTTAATCAAATGAAGTGCTGCAGGAAGATGACATCGATGAAGTGAGCAGGGACCCAATGGTCGTCAATGTAGAAATCTCCATAACAGCGCCTCCGAGGATGTGGTCAGCCCCCAATCTTGTAGCAGTCAGTTGCTGTTGGATCGAAACAGCAACCTCCCATTCGGTCGTCATCACCTAATTCCCAAGCCTGGGAAAACGGGCAAAGTTGTAAGAATTAAGGGACCAAAAATAAGTTATTTTATTCATTATATATTTTTTAAATTAATCAACCAATTAATCAGTTCTCTGGATTTTTTTCTGCTATATATTGGAATTGGGCTAAAAAAAACAAAAAATAAATCCATATCGGTTGGGCCCTACTGTTTAACAGAGGAGTTTTAGATCATTTTCAAATTCTCACCAACAGTGAAAAGCTTATTCTGAAATCTTCATTTGGTCACAGCCTCCAGCCGCTCCCACCAGTCGAAACTACGCTGAGATCCGAGAGAAGCTCCGGTCGCGACTCACCCGACGCAAGGAGGAGCTGCCTCAGCGCCAGGACTCGGAACTGACAGTGTCTGGTGCCATTGACAACAGAGATGTGGATGAATTGCTGGACTTCATTAACAGTTCTGAGCCCAAACCTGTAAACAGTGCCAAAGCGGCCAAAAGGGCTCGGCACAAACAAAAGAAGAAGGTATGCCAGTTCGAAAATTAGGCATTCTTTTTTTAGTTCTTTTCCTAATACTGAATGTCATTAATTCATTGTAATGTGTTGAGGTTCACAGTCCTTCACAAATACAAACGTTCAGTGATGGTTTCAAGTCCTTCTCATTCCCAAAAATTTGTAGTTACTCTAGAGACCCTCTGAGTAACAGAACTACAATTATTATTTTGTTGTCGTTTCATTTCATTGTTTTGATCATATCTCTGTAAATTTCTGTGAAGAAATTGCGACCCAACGTTATTAGGAGTGTTTTCAGTTCAGCACAAATGTCCCATTTGTTTGCAGGCCTCTCCGATCATATATACATGTTAGCAGAGCTGGGCAGTCCGTCCCTGGGCCGGACCGGTCGGACCCGGGGTGGGGGGTGACAAATTTTTAAAAATGGCTGGACTAAGCATGGCCGGAAGTTGATTTTAGTCAGTCCCACTAAGCTCTAAGTTTCCCTCATGCGTGTGACGTGCTTGCAAGACCTCAGCCTACTCGGTGAAAGGCTTCTTTTTAGGCTTCTTTCTACTCCCGCGTCGGCACGAGCGACAACTGATGTTATAGGGATTGTGGTATTGCCCCCCCAGCATCCCCGCCCCCTCTTGTAATGGTATGCCCCAGTTGCAGGTGGGAGGCGCGGGTTACGTGATGTGACAATGAGGAAATACAAACACGCTTGAGCGCACGTTGCTGTCTCACATGTTGCGATGACATACAGTTTCCCACACGGAGAGGATGAGCCACGCAGCTCGTTGCTGCTGCTTCAAAGTCCCATCACTCAAAGTAAACAAGCTACTCACCCACGTTCCCGCTTAGCCACCACCTTCCAGATCGTTTTCACAATAAAATTAAATTCATCGTCGCTAGCACATCAAGGTGGAGTTCATGCACTTTTTCTGGCGTTCACTCCTTCCGGAAATACGCCATAGCAAACCTGCAGTGTATAGTGGTTTGCTGGTATGCTTTTATTTTGAAGGCCAGGAAGGAGGGGAAGTGTGCAAAATAAATAAGTAACTTAACTACAACTTCTTCTACGACTCTTCTCTATAATTATTGGACCCAAATAATTATACAATACGACAAATCCAACCTCGGGGCTCGCAATGCAAGGACGCACGCAGTTGGGTAAATACTACTGGCGCATTTGAAGAGTGTCCACAGCGGGTTTGAATTGTAAATGAGCCAGCTAATGATCCTTAAAAAGCCTCTGCCGTTAGCGTCTCCCCCGCAGCTACGTCAATCACGGACGCTTTATTTTTTATTTTTTTATTTCTTTTGGGTCGGGGGGCGTAATGGGGCGAGGGCGTAAGTGCCCAGCTCTGCATGTTAGTTATTAGCCATAATGATTTTGGTGACATGGAAAATACATCAGCATTTGCTTGGTAAGATTTATTTGTAGTTGTGATACTTGCCGGACCGATACTAAATTCATTCCGTGAGAGAAATTAAATGCAGTACATAATTACTCATTATTGAACAGTCCTTAGACACTTAATGTCCAAATGTTTCAAATCCACTTCTGTGGTTATTATCACACTTTTGCCCTTTCTTGCATCAATTAATAAGACAAAGATAAAACGCATTTGTGGAGTAGATGCTGACAGTGCTGAAGTCCCACAAGATTTGCTACGCATGGACTGTTGGAGCTCTAAGTTTTCTTTAATTTTTGAGACATATATTTCAATTTTCAATTTTTTGTTTCAATTTTTGGCTCAGCTTTGGAGGTTAAGTAGAGTTGTCTGGATCCGATCATGTGTTTGGAAATCGGGGCAGATCAGCCGAATTGAATTTTCTTATTTTCTTAAAGTATCAGCAGATACTTAAAAACAAATGACTTGGACTCTGACTTGGTTGCAAAAAATGTGATTGTGACATCTCAATATTTATCTATGTTGTGTGTTTAAAGGGGAAGTCAACCCCAAAAAATTCTTTACAATAATATGTTCTATGCAGCCCTGTAGTGTAAATAAGGCATTCTGATTAATATTTCATTTATGGAACATTATCCAAAATCCGCACGTTTTTAGCCCTCTCAGGTGGCAGCCATTTTGCCACATTCTGTCGACTGAATACGACACTACAGTTGCTCAGGGCTCAGTAACGACCAATCACGGCTGACCTGTTTTCTGAAGCTGAGCCATGATTGGTTGTTACCTGAGCCCTGAGCAACTGTGATGTGATTTTCAGTCGACAGCAAGTGGCAAAATGTCTGGCCCCTGAGATGGACAAAAACGGGTGGATTTTACTGCTCATATCCCACAAAAGCAATGTAAATCAGAATGCCGTGTTTAGACTAGAGGGGTTGCATTGGTGTCATTTAAAACGCAAGCAGATAATGATGATAATCATTTGACTCATTTTCAGTTGGACACAAAATAAGCATGATCACCATTTTGATTAACTTAATAATCTCAGGACTTTTCAGAGTTATAGCTGATCATTTCCCTTCGTGTCATGTGTATTTCAGGAAAAAGCTCTGCAGGGCAACGTGGGCGCTGCAGGCAGTGAACCCGCTTCCAATCCATCAGAGTGCATGGACGACGAGCCCATGCCTGACACCGCCGAGACGTCACGCTTACTGGATTGGCCCCAGCTGGAACTGGAGCGGGTCAACAGTTTTCTCACCAGTCGACTGGAAGAGATCAAAAACACCATCAAAGACTCAATTCGAGCTTCGTTTAGCATGTACGACCTCAACCTGGACGTCAATGACTTCCCGAAAAAGGCGGCCACTCTGGAAAGCAACCATTTACTGTCCCATCTGAACGGCTCCTCTGACATGCAGCAGATCGACCTCGACCTAGCCCCGCTTTCACTGGGAACCTTTAAGAACCATCTGGACCAGGTCAATGGATGGGAGGACACAAACATGTCCCCGAATACCACCGCCACTGCCACCACAGCCACTGCGATCACGGGCGGGTCCAAGGATATCCAGCGCTTGAACACTACGCCAAGTCTCTCCAAGCTCATTCGAGTCCGCTCCCCAGAAAAATGCACTTCTTCCGTATCTGACAATTTGCCACAGGCTCCGGCCCAAGTTACAGCCAAATCAAAAGAGGACATCTCGGATCCTAAGAACAGCACACTTGGGAATGGCGGTACAAAGTCAAAGAAGAGTAAAAAGCAGCAGCAACAGCAGAAACAGGAGCAATCGTTGTCCGAGCACAATTCCAAGGTCACGGAGTCAAGGGTGGCGGAAATCATTTGCAATGGCTCAAAAGCTGCTCTTAAACAGCTTCAGCAAGGAGCGGAGAGCCAGAGAAACGGCCCGAAGAAAGCCGAGGAGAGCAGATCGTCCAGAAATGCAGCAGCCAATGGAGCAAACGTTGCCCCCCAGAGTGCACACAGGGTCAAAGGTGACAGCGAGGTGCGAGCGGGGCGATGCGAGCAGGATACGGAAAGCAAGGCTCATCACGCCGTTCCGGCAAACGGGCAGCATCAGGCGCAATCCAAGGGGAAAAATAAGAAGAACAAGAGCAAGGGTGAAAAATCCGCTAGCGCTATTGGTGCGGGAGAATCTTGAATATTCATGTCAATGCCAGCTTCAATATTTGTGTGCATGCTTTCAAACTGTAAATTCTAATTCTTTTTATCTAATCTTTAGATGATGTCTTTCTTCCAAAAGATGTGGATCCTACGTCAATGGATGAAATTGATCGGGAAGTAGAATACTTTAAAAGGTAAATAGAGCACATCAGCAGATCCCAATACATTGGAACCTTCAAAATCAAGTCATTTCCATCAGTTGCAATTCAAATAATCTGTTTCACAATTTAACTGTTAACAAGTACGGTAATCCTCGACTCCATTGCGGGGCTTTCATTCCAGAGCACCCCCGCATTAAGTGAAATCAGGGATATAGGTATATATAGAATATATATAGCAATATAGGAAATTTAAATACGCGCTAGTAGGGGTGGGCGATATGGGCAAAAATAAATATTTCTATTTTTTCTAAAAACCCGATAACGATAATTTGACGATATTCTACAAAAAATATTTTAAATCTGCACTTGCTTCACAGACCAATTGTGGATTGACAGCGTTTGTGAACAACATCTCTTTTAAATGACTAAATATAGCTTTTGCAAAACATAATGATATTCCACGACAATGTTTAACAAAAAAAGAACAAAAAATTATGTATAGACTTACATCGATTTTTGGGAATACTTATGTCATTTAACTGTCTCTGCTGTTATACAATACAATACAATTCCATAATGATGTGACATTTTGAGCTGCAGTAAGTACTGGTGTACCACTGCCAACTACGAGAGCAATCAGAATGAGAAAAATGTTTTGACTACAGCAATCAGAATGAGAAAAAAATTATTTAATATGTGACGTGTGACCAAGTGTCACCAAGCGAGGGGAAAAAAAAGACGTCGTCAGGACAACACCCATTCTCATACATTGCCCAACGTATTCAGAATAAAGTTGAATCACAAAACTGTAATTTCCCGAAAAGTGCATTTCCCACTCATTCGTTGCTGTGATATGTAACTTGTGACTTTATTCATGTTTGGGTGTATGCTGGCGTCACACTAATAAGCCGTCGTAGTTTGTGCAACATGCCTCAGGAATACAAGCTAGTTTTGAATGATGCGGACTAAAAGCATGTAAACCGAATGTTCATCGATCATCCAGGATGTCACGTTTGACTTGCTCGCTAAAGTATTGAGTGTGTGAGTGCGTCTATATTTGTTGGTTCAACTCTGCGACTGTTTTCTGAGTGTGTGTGTGTTTAATCTTTTGTTTAGCGTGCTTGCGCAGTCGCCAAGTTTTCCTCGTAATCCATATGGCTCGTGGTGCAACAGAATTGCTCTTCATGGTGACCGTTTTGGCACATCTTACAATGTTATTCCCACCGACGTCAGTCTTGTCAACCCCAAACATTTACAGACTGAACGGACGACGTGGACTCGCGCCTTGCTATTATTCCCCACTGGACACTCCTCCATACTTGAAGCTCCGCTGCAGTGCGGACAGAGTCACGTGACCGGGTCCTGCCCGCTGATTCGGCGAATGATAATCACTTCCCCCTCCTCTGCCGTCAATGCGCACTGATTTTTCAGCATTTCCTCATACTTTACGGCCGTCGACTGACTCGAGTCAAAGGCAGTATTAATACTCGATAATGTAAAATTACACATCGTGAAAGCAAGATTGACGATGATAACGATATATATCGCCCACCTCTACGCGCTAGACATGTTTTCATAGCATTTATGGCACTTAATATTTTTGAAGGTCTGTAAACACACTTATAAAATAATTCAAAGGCATGTAAACACATATAATATACACTGTCCTCCATAGTTATTGGCACCCCTGGTTAAAGTTTTTGTTAATATTGGATATGCGACCATTCATCTTTGCAAAATCTCTCTAAATCATCCAGCGACCTGCGACCTCTCCTCCGCACTCTCCTCTTTCACCACCTCCACTTAATGGGGTTGAGGTCTGGGGACTGAGATGGCCATGAGAGCAGCTTGATTCTGTGTGTGGTGAACCATGAATACGATTTTCAGTATGAGAATGCTTCTGCAATAAACATGGAATTCATTTGAAGGATTTCAAACACATATTAACCAGGGTTGCTAATAATTATGGAGGGCACTGCACATACAGAGAGAGCAAGAGCAATGGCTATCACAAATATATTGCACTAACTGTGTAAGAATGTACCATCAGTCAATGTGTTTGCAGTACAACACATCCCATTTTTCCAAAATACCAAACATTATAATATCACAATATACATCAATAATCATCCCCAAAGAGGCACATTATAAATTTAACTGAATTATAGCGGATGACAATCAAGACCTTTAAACAAAAACTAGGCTATGCTGAAATCACAGACTTAAAAATAATGGACTAACAATTGGCCACTCGCGGCTGAAGCCAAAGGGCACTGTGGGATTTTCGCCGTAGAGACGGAAAATAATGTGAAAAGCCCACAGAGAAATGAATTTAAATTAGGTGCGCTTAGCGACTGGCAACTCAAGATGGCCGCCTGTGGCTTCTGTTTTCGATATGGCTAATAAGAGGCATTGTTAGTCCATTATAGGCTATATAACCCTATGGCGGAAATACAGTACTTCCTGTTTAATTCTTTTTTTAAAACGCCATCTAGTGGAATTACACCCAAGATAAACAAGAGTTTTAGACTAAAATGCAGTTATTACCTGTACAAAATAAATCTGCGGAATAGCAGAAGCCTGAATCTGGAACCCGGGATAGAGGGGGTTTAGTGTAATCCTTTAAATGCTCACAAAAGATGGGTACACTCATCCATTTTTAGCCTCGATGGATTCCATGGGTGGGTCAAACTTGATGTGTTACTGCCCAAAAAAAATGATTTGCAAATTGTCACCCCATCTCTCTTAAAAGGAGGAGTTGCGTGAAAATAATCTTCTCAAGACATGCGATAACTGGGCCTTTGTAGACTTTGACTGGAAGAGGGAAACATTTGTGTGTGTGTGTGTGTGTGCGTGTACGTGTACGTGTACCCTGCTTAGACAGAAGTCTTATAAGAGTTTCTCACATCAAAGGCATGACATGTATGCTGATGGTTGGTTTTACATTTAAGTTTTTCAGCAAATGTGGTTGAACTTCTTTGACTTTAACCCTTTCATGCACAGTGGTCACTACAGTGGACAGCTAATTAAAAGTGGCGTTCGCCTATATTTAGTCATCTAAAAAATATATTTCTATTTTAAATAATTACATCAAATCATAATTGATGCATGAAAGGGTTAAATATTTTTCAAAGTGTAGGTTAATTAATATAGGCGAAAGCAACTTTTAAATAGCTGTCCACTGTAGTGACCACTGTGCATGAAAGGGTTAATGTCAAGTGCCATTTAAAAGTTTCTACTTTATTTCCCTCTGCCTCTCCTCCCCTTGTCTAAATGCCTGTCATCTTTCTAGGTTCTGTCTTGATTCGGCAAAACAAACCCGCCAGAAGGTAGCGGTGAACTGGTCCAACTTCAGCCTCAAAAAAGTTCCCTCCAATACAGCTCAATAACTGACAAGAACCAGGAGATAAAATCACACCACCACAAACTCTTTCAATAGAGCTGTGTTTGGCCTGAGGCCTTCTCTCATTCCCTGTTTTCTTCTTGTTGAGTGGAGGGACCTTATTCACAACTCATTCAAAAGACTGACATTCAACTGGTGGCGAGTCAGCCAGGGATCAATACCAGGCCAGCTCTACAGTTTTTTGCTGTTATGGCGATGTTCACCAAGTGACAAGTCCGAAATGGGAAAACTACGGTAGTGTGTTTGTCCACTGCATTCATGTGCTGACGTATGTAGTATGTTAACATTTACCTTACATGAAATAAATGTTTTTATCAGAAATCTGACATTTGAACGGTGTTAAACTTCTGGACTTTAATTCTGGTGCTCCCCCCTTGATGTTGTCACATTCAGCATGGTTGACAAATGTCTTCAATGTTTACTCACAAGCAGAACGCAACATATCTGGTGGCTTATTCCCAGTATAATGGTCGTCAAATAAGTTGCACCATGTGAAACCTATACTGTTCTATTCGTATGAAATAAGAAAAATTAATTCATACACACAAGCACTTTCGGTTAATGTTTTGTAACATTTGTCTCACAAAATGCACCCCAACACATGATGGCTACCAATGACGGCTTGCATGTTGTTTTCAAGAAAATGTGGTCGCTCACTCGAAATGTATTGCCTCAACGTCACTCCTCCCTGCGTTCACTCGAACTTTATAGCATTAGCTGGTATCGTTCTAGGATCCAAACATCATCCCTTATATCCCAGAGGGAATGTTCAGTGTTAACATTTTAACTCACATTCAATTCATTTTGATGCTTGTACATATGAAGTGGTTATTTTGGGGCCCTTTTGAGCCTTTGTGTTACAACAAGAGGTTGTGTGTGAGTGAAACATTTTCAACCATACAACTCTTTTCTGTTTGCCATTGGAATTCCAAGGCTTGATGATATTTTAAGGAAAATCTTCACATCAATTGAAGAACAACTGCATCAACAGACAAGTTTTAGCTGATGATTATCCTTGCGATAGATAAAGTCAATCTTTATTCTGTCATTTTATTTCCGTACAGACACCCCTGACGCTCTCCTGGTTTGATTCAATTAGGGAAAGATGATCTTAATGTTTTGAATGTAGATTTATACTATACCAATAATAGCCAAGTGTATGTTGGCTGGTTTTGTTTGTTTTAAAAAGAAGCTCACTTTTGATACTGTGAAGAATCTTTCGTTCCGGAAGATTAAAATGATGCAGTTTTGACAAAAATACATTAAGTGTGGCGTTTGTTTTTCTATAGTTTCATGCGGTCCATCAGTAAGTGTTGGTGACGTCACTGCAACGTGATCACAAGCGTTGAGCCTTTTAGCTTTCCGTAAGTCAGCTTTGGCTCATAGTGTGTGTAGAACATACAATTTTGTTTTTGGTTGGATAGTTTGCTCAGTTAGTGCCACAGTTGCCCACGTAAGCACATTGTTTTGAATAAGATGGAAGACGATAATCGACTTAAAAAGGTAAGCGCCAATTAAAAGTCGCTGTACTAGCGGGGTACGTCCGATATTAGCATTAGCGGCTAGCTAACTCGCTAGCAAAACATGCCAAACCATCGCTACGCTACCGGTTTGATGTTAGAAAAAAAAGCATTTGACACACGAGGTACTTCCTCATCAACTATATTCTTTGTTTTTTTTTTAATTTAGTAAAATTCAAGGCAATGCCCAATGTCGACAAAAACGCTGAAAACGTAACTTCGACGCTTAGTTTTTTTTTTTTTTTATTGCATTACACTGTACTGATTCTAATTTCTCAAGGGAAATTTTAGATTACACGTTGTTCACCAGAGCAAGCACCCCAGCACTTTGCATCAATTATGTCGTATAGGTAAAACTAAACAGTTGCGTTTTACTGGGACATTTCTCAATGTCATTCGTGTTTTTCACAGAGATCTAATGGAGAAGATGAAGGTTCTGGGCCTGAGGGGTCGGAGGATGAAGATTATGTTCCTTACGTTCCCGTCAAAATCCGAAAGCAACAAATGGTATGTTATCTCCCCTCATTCAGTGGGTGTTGTACTAATTTCAAGTTTGCCATAGCAGTTGAAATAAAAAGCTGACCTCTAATTCATGTTGGAATGTTTTGAAGGTTTCTTGGGCAAAGTCCAATTAGCAATTTATAAAACAATACCTACTCAATACGTGTTAGTTTTATCTTTCAAGATGGTATCCTATGTAAATGAAGACTCACACAAGTACTTGAATATGAATTTGCTCGTCTGTTTTCTTTTCCATCTCTGAAGTTCAAGAATCATACAATGATCAGATCTGGGCGGCTTTTCCATCCTCGCGAGCTCTCACCCGAGACTGGCAAGGGCAGAAAAGGGGCACAGTCTAACATGCAGCCCTCACATTTATACTGTCTTCAAAACATAATGTGGGCTGGTCTCCTCCCTGACTGGCCCTGTCTGTAGGGCTGATCCTCTCTAGCTGGTCCCATGGTCAGATCAGGGCACGCTGACTCTAACACCTTTAACTGATTATGTGATGTACGGTAATGTGTAATTGCCATATTGTTTTTTGGTTAACCTGTTAGCTAATATAAAGCCATTCATATAGATTTAGATCCTTCAGTTACATAACACATCTTTCGCTCACCTCACAGGTTCAGAAGATGTTGCGATTGCGTGGTAAAGCAGTGGATGAAGAGCACAGAGACAGTGGGGAAGAACAGAGAGATGAAGATGAGGGGCTCGGTCCACGTTCCAACGTCAGTCTCCTCGACCAGCATCAGCATCTCAAGGAAAAAGCAGAAGGTTTCCATTGCAGGACATTTAGGAAGTTAATGGTTCACAGTTTTTTTTCTACTCATTACCCTGTTTTGTTTTGAATTATCAGCACGTAAAGAGTCGGCCAAGGAGAAGCAACTGAAAGAGGAAGAGAAAATTTTAGAAAGTGTCGCAGAGGGCAGAGGTAAAAAAAAAAACAACAACAAAAAAACTCATTTTGTACATGAGATTTTTGCACTGTGACAAATTCAAACCCTTCACAAA
This sequence comes from Filicampus tigris, assembly GCF_054856515.1. NCBI lineage: Eukaryota > Metazoa > Chordata > Actinopteri > Syngnathiformes > Syngnathidae > Filicampus > Filicampus tigris. The sequence continues at coordinate 16,797,428 of NC_141218.1, forward strand.
GCTGATCTTGACAACTGTCTCATTTTTCTGTCAGCTTTGATGTCCGTAAAGGAAATGGCCAAAGGTATCATTTATGATGACCCAATCAAAACAAGGTGAGATCATTCTATTATACAGTTAGTAATAATCAAATAACATTTCTGGCCCACATTACATAACCTGCTGGATGTTTGTAGTTGGAAGGCTCCGCGGTATGTCCTCCATATGCCAGAGACTAGAAATGAACGTGTCAGGAAGAAATTTCACATCCTGGTTGATGGAGACGGCATACCTCCACCGATCAAAAGCTTCAGGGAGATGAAGCTTCCGCCAGGTCCGACTATATGGTTAACTGCTCACCCTCTCAACCAACACACACGCACACTTACAGACAACGTCATACCTATGTCTGGTAACAATGCCGTCATTGTGTTTGCAGCAATTCTTAAAGGTTTGAAGAAGAAAGGAATTGTACATCCAACGCCAATCCAAATTCAAGGAATCCCAACAGTGTAAGTGAAGTGTGCACAGAAATTAGAATTCTCAGCTTGAAGTAATAAGCGTACAAGAATATCAGGTGTGGTTTCATGCATTTTTGCGTTAAAATGAATTTTGCTTACCGGTGTTTACAATCTACTTGTAGTCTCTCAGGTCGCGATATGATCGGCATCGCCTTCACTGGCTCGGGCAAAACCTTGGTTTTCACTTTGCCCATTATCATGTTCGCCCTGGAGCAGGAAAAGCGGCTGCCCTTCTTTAAAAGAGAGGGACCATATGGACTCATCATCTGTCCTTCAGTAAGTAATAGCCTATTTTTCTTAGACCTCTTTTTGATTAATATTAACTACAAGCTGCTGATTATGCGCAGGATATGTGAGTCTTGTCACCTATTAGGATCGAGGCTATTGGCACATTGTTCTGAAACAACTCAAAAATCTATCTGTGATTTGACTTGGCAACAGCGAGAGCTCGCCCGACAGACGCACGGCATCATCGAATATTACTGCAAACTGTTGGAGGAAGAGGGAGCCCCTCAGATGCGAACGGCCCTCTGCATTGGAGGCATGTCCGTCAAGGAGCAAATGGAAGTTGTGAAACAGTAAGTTAATGTTGGAATACAGAAGCAGCAGAAGCATCTCATTTCTTTGAATTAGAACCCACAAGTCAAACTACCTTATTTTCGCAAATTGTGGCTCTGGGTGTGTTTTTGTTTTGTTTTTTTAACTCACCTTTATATGTATTGTAATTTATAATACGTTATTGGAATAATAATAAATTAGATGTGTCTTAGATGGATGTTGTTTTTTTGTTTTTTTTTGGGTGTACCACGGGGGGGCACAAGCTATATGCTACACATTAAGGATCACTGCTCTAATGTATTGAGATTCATTGCATTTGTCTCTGGAGTGACTATTTAACCATCAAGTGTGACATGACTCATCTGGAAAATGTTTTCCGCTTGCAGTGGTGTGCACATGATGGTCGCCACTCCTGGGCGTCTCATGGACTTGTTACAGAAGAAGATGGTGAGTCTAGACATCTGTCGATACCTGTCCCTGGATGAGGCTGACAGGATGATTGACATGGGCTTTGAAGAGGACATCAGGACCATTTTTTCCTATTTTAAGGTAAAGATGAGGGCTAAAGGATTTTTCAAAATTATCTCGATGCGATTTATTTTTTTGCCCCTCAATATTGTCATTTAACATGACATTTTTTACGGTCCTCTTCCCATGTGTTTTTAACAAACACAAGAAGTAATTCCACTTGTATTAAAATAAATTTGAACAGATTTATTCAGCATGAATGTTTGTCTTCTAGGTTAGACAAATAAACAAAATTAATATGAAAGACAGTTTATTTACTTACTTAGTAAACACTGACCTTTTATTACTTCAACTTTTCCTGTTTCGTGAAACAATGTGAACTGCACTTTTTACAAACTGAACTTATATACACACTTTATAAATACATTTATATAAAAATTAAAGCCTACCAAATGACAAAAATGAAGCAGTCCCTCCCCCAAATTGCTACATTTGCGATATCGATTTGAATTCAATTAATTGTTCAGCCCTAGTAAAGACTATCTTATTTTGATATTTACAAGTAACTGTCTTAAAATGGTGTATTAACAGTAATCTTTCCAGTTTTAAGACCCAGATTTGGTTACCAGGCGTGTGTGCAATTCTTCCAAATGTTCATTGTTTCCCGTTGCTCAATTTGAAGTGAGTTTAAAAGTAACTTCCATAAGAATCAAACATGACAAACCATAGCTCGTGATGTTTCACCATTATAACGCTCTCATCGGGCCAAAACCTTATAAGTCACATTTTGGTGAATTTCATGTTTTTTCAAAAATCTATATACTATGTGGGTGTTATTTTTTTTTAAAGATTATTGACCAATTCAAGCAGTCAATCTAAAAGGCAACACCCGATGGACAAGAAACACCCAATATCACATGGACCAATACTTTTCTCACTTCAAAATTGGGTGTGTTCAAACAAAAGGTGCTCTGTCTTGAGTTGTTTAGTACATTTAGATAGTAAATACCATGAAAAAAAAGCTGGAATTCTGAATTCTTTGGTCTGATATTCCTCTTTTGATCTAAAACAAAAATGCCTTCAGTATACCACAAAAAGGATTGAATTGACCTTGCTATTGCAATACTTTTGGCATCAACTGCACTGTATATATTATAGCATTAATAAAACAACAAATCTAATAGCGGCAGTACTGTAATTTCAGACTTAAAAGTGCTGGTAAAGGTTGACAAACTGAGTTTGCAGTACAGTATGTGACAGAGGAGCAGTGTTGTAATAATCATGTTTCCCCTTGTAGGGACAAAGGCAAACCCTGCTTTTCAGTGCCACCATGCCCAAGAAGATCCAGAATTTTGCAAAAAGTGCTTTGGTCAAACCCATCACCATTAACGTAGGCAGAGCAGGTGCTGCCAGCTTGGATGTCATCCAGGTACAGAGTGCATTCAACAGCCCCCACTGTCTGCATTCAGTTGCCCAAAGCTTCCTGATGTAAAAGGTGACTGACTGTTTTGTGTGCATATGAACAGGAAGTGGAATACGTCAAAGAGGAGGCGAAGATGGTGTATCTGCTTGAGTGTCTCCAGAAAACAACGCCCCCCGTCAGTACCTTTTTCCTCATCAAACTCGAGACACACATGCGCAAAATGCATATGCATGTGTTCAATTTTTTTTTTTTCTGTCTTTCCCAAAGGTGTTGATATTTGCTGAGAAAAAGGCTGACGTCGATGCAATCCATGAGTATCTGCTGCTGAAAGGTGTGGAGGCGGTGGCCATTCATGGAGGAAAAGGTACATGCACCATTATGTTCAATGCATCCATTCAATGTCCGTGGCACCTGTCTCCTCATCAGGGTCGCAGGTGAGCTGGAGCTCAATGCCAGCCAATCGCAGGGCACAATCATTTACTCTATGTACACTTCACAACTACGGACAATTTTTATCCTCGGTGTTCCCTGCAGTTCCTCATCTTGATCACTAGATGTCCCATTTGCTTCATCATCTTCATAGAAAGCACACCATTGAATTGAGCCCATTTTTTACACACAGACACGCACACACAATTTAAAAGTTCACTTTCGTTTTAAAACACTGTCTGGGACATGGGTTTATCAAGGATCAGGAATTGTACAACATTGAACAAGCCCCGTTTCTTTCCTTGGCTCTTTTGAAAGTGGCTCTGGGTCTTTGCTTAGCCTAGCTGATCAGGTCATGGGCGGAGAAAATCTTGTGTTATTTGGTTATAGTGCAAATTATGTAACCTTGGGTATGGAAGTGCAGAACGGCTTGCTAGCATATTTTCAGAAATAGGCAGATCAGAAATAAATGATTCAAAATTCATTTTGGTTGCCTTTTTTGTGTTCCAGATCAGGAGGAAAGAACAAAAGCTATTGAAGCATTTAAGGAAGGCAAAAAGGACGTCCTAGTCGCCACAGATGTGGCCTCCAAGGGTCTGGATTTCCCGGCCATCCAGCACGTGGTCAACTACGACATGCCTGAGGAGATCGAAAACTATGGTGAGACAATATTGTGTGTGTGTGTGTGTGTTTACGAGGGCGCAGGCTTCACACCAGCTTTGGGAGTCTCTGGCCTAGTTTTTGCTGTTCCAGGCTTCAAGGAAACCACAGGCAGGCAAACTCAGTGTCTACATTTAAATCACTTCTCAAGACTCATTTTCCTCATGTGGCCTTCTCTTAATGGTTTTAATTGACATATTCATTATTATTCTCTTGTAGTTGATGTTTGTATGAATTGCGCAATAGATTTATTTTGTTAATTGACTGTTTTAATGGTCACCTCCTAACATTGGTTCGACGGGTGCTATTGAAGCAGCGTTGAGGCAAATAGATAACCTCACAAATGTTCGTCTGGATTAATGGAGAATTCCTCTGTTGTAAAAAGTCTTATAAGAGTAGAAGGTGTGTTTGTCTGCAAAATATGGATCAACACCATATCTTCACCCATTTCCCACCCCACTCTAGGCTGTAAATACAATACAATCAAATAAAAAATAGCGCACCCGAGGACTCTCTCTGCTGAAGGTCAATAACTTAAAACACTTCTAGTTGGTGTTTGGGAAGTTAGTTTTGACACTATATGAGAACAAACAACACATTGTGGTTGAAACTTGTACATTTGATTAATTAACCTACTGGAGAAACCACCGAGGAACCAAGAGGTTTTTAAATATTTAGTAAACATGAAAAATGTATAGAAAGTCATAGTCATTATCCATTACAGCAGAGCCAGTCCGACAGCCACATCTGCGACACAGAGAGCAGCTTATGCATAACATGAAAAAGGACTCCACAATGTCCATTTAGAAATTGCTTGGATGTTTATCACCTTTTTAGCAGTCAGCTATCAGACCATATTTCACTCTCGATTGCTTTTGCTTTTTCTGTTTGGACTTCAAAAAATATTTGCACTGATTGTGAATGTGTCCTCAAAATGTGTTTCTTTTTTGTTTCAGTCCACAGAATTGGAAGAACAGGGCGATCTGGTCAGACTGGTATCGCCACAACGTTCATCAATAAAGGCTGTGGTAAGGAACTGCGCTAATAATGACGACAACAACAAACATCACATTTTCAGTTTAGTCATCCACATCATGTATAGTCCACAATTAGTCAGACCATGGTCAAATTTGATTTAAAGTGAATTTGTATTTATTGAATGGGTATCTTCCGGCTGGAAATGAGAGAATTGTTGAGAGAAGACTGACTTTTTTGTTTTGCCATTTACACGACAGATGAGTCTGTGCTGATGGATTTGAAGGCCCTGCTCATTGAAGCCAAGCAAAAGGTTCCTCCAGTTCTCCAGGTGCTCCAGACCGGAGACGAAACAATGCTCGATATCGGAGGTAACTCATTCATTAAAAATCCGGCAAACATCTTTATTTGTTTGGCTATGTTTGTCCTAATGAAATGTTGTTGTGGTATTTTTTTGTAGGGGAGAGGGGCTGTACATTTTGCGGTGGTCTTGGCCATCGTATTACAGACTGTCCCAAGTTGGAGGCAATGCAGACCAAGCAGGTCACCAACATTGGGAGGAAGGACTACCTGGCTCACAGCTCAATGGACTTCTAATCGGAAAGGGAACATTCTCCACTGCTTACTGAGGATCTGTTAGACGTCCACCTGTGTGATATGAGTCAAACCAGGAGGTAGAACTGTGCAGACCTACTATGCACGTTCAGAACATTGTCACGTTTTTATACAAATTGTAAATAAATTTCTTTTTTTGGTGGGGGAGAAAAGAATGATCTTTTACAGGAAGTCTTCCCTTCCGCAACATTTGGCTTGTTGATCAACCAAGAACGCTGGCATGTGACAATCACGTCTAAAACCTCATTTGAGCCTTTGGCTTTCATTGCACAGCTACATCAATGATGACAAGCACGGAAATCATTTTAAATTTGGTTTATGAATAACTTAAATCACCATTTTAATGAAATATATTCATGTATATTGTCGCTGTCCTGTGAAAAACGCTTGTGTCCATTTTTTTCCCCATTTGAAAAAAAAAAATTCATGTGAATGGGGTTTTCGCGTTACAGACATCCCATTGTAAAAATTGAAAAACATGACCAAATTGGACATGTGTTTTTCACAGGACAGCGACATTATGTAAAATTATGTACAATGTTATTTCATAAGAAATCAATACAAAATGATAAATATATTTTAATAAAACAGTTTTAGGAAAATCAGTCAAATCTGTTCAACAAACATTACATGACTGTGTAAATACTTGATGGACCGGATTAAAGGACGGAAGGGTCCATATGTAGCCCCGGGCCAAACTTTGTCCACGCCCTGCTTCTTTGATAAGACGTTAACATCTACAGTTGGTTATATGCCAACTGGCTTAAGTCAGTGGAGGTGAATTATGCACAAGGGTGGTACATAGATGCCTTTATTAGTGAGAAATTTTACTCTGCTAAAGTTGACTGTAGAAGCACATGATTTATATCAAGAGATCCTAAAAATAAATTGCTATGTGCATACTTCAAGCAACAAGCAGAATGAACTCCAGCATTATGAGTGGTAAATACAATACAATACTCATATTTCCAGATGTGAATGGTAAACACGAAGAGATATACACTGGGGGCCAAAGTGAATGTGAATAAATATGGTATGACTATGCAAGAATATAGTCTGCAAAATACTGCAAGTAGTATACGTTACACATACAGTAGTTGTTTGAACTAAATGTGTGTTACTATTTATAAAAAGTCAGTGCATGAAATGAAAGATTTCAAAACTTTATGAAAATGCCTGCTCCTAAGGTCAGTAACTGATTTGAAATGAAATATTTGGACTTTATTAAAACAATAATCCTCTGTTGTAATTACATTACAAGGAACACATTTTACAACACGTTTATTATTGTGTTTGTGGTTAACATAGATAAGCGCTAGACCAGTACAAGCATCCCTCAGTATGCTGGGTAAGATAGATTGCGGAAGCTCCAACTCCTGATATGTCACTTCTCCAATTCTTCTGCTTGCACAAGCTCTGCACTTTCTTGCATCTTACTTCTTTCAAAGCCATAAAGCGGTGATAAGAAGGTGGAGTGCCCACTGTCATATTTACCATGCCACCGTGTTTGCAGAAAGATCCTGGTGGATCACACGAAGGGGGTTTTTGAGCGCGGAAACGGATTGAGTGTGGAGGATAATGTTCTTTAAGTGGATGTGGAAAACCAGTAAGAGCTTTCTCATGACAGCTGGGTATGAATACAAAAATCATGACCGATGTGGCTATCAAGGCAATGAGTAAGGTGATGATAATAAAGTTAGTAGTTGAAATTACAACCCAAAATACTACACGTAAAGAGTATACAGTATAAAGATAGTATATATGCGACACTTATATAAAGAATATGGACAACTCGCTGGACAGGCCAACAGCGAAAATAGACTAATTACATAGACGGGAAAAAATGGGCTTCTGACTATGCTTAGTCTAACTTTTTTTTAAATCTCCCGTTTATCACCTACAAAATGGGCGTCGGTCATAGGCGGATAGCCGGACTGGTCCGTCACATAGGCGGCATGCCCAGCTCTGGTTATTTTAAGTACACAATGTGGAATTCCCATTGTTTTATCTTTCGTTTGACAGTAAACTTCAATCACGAGTGGCAAAAAAAAAAAAAGCTTGAAACCTTTTTTTTTAAGAGTTGTTCAAAAACTTCCGCTTATGAAGTGAGTTGAGAACAAACGGACGTCAAATTGTGCCTTTTGCATTACAGTATTACCTTTTTAAAGGTTTAACTTTGTATTAGATCAGATTGTGCCGGTGCACTACGCGCCGTGACGGGGGAATGTATACCTTATGAAAGCAACATGCAGAAGCAAAACTTTGAGCTTTCAGTGCATTAAATTCGTGGACTCAGCAAAAACTAAATTTGAGCAACTGCTACATGCAGCCACTAATTTATTCAGTGCTGGTTTGGACACATCTATTTATTTTATTTCCTAATGGATTAGACGCAAGCAGTTTTCAGTGGCCCTCCTTTCAAAAGGTGTTTATTCAATTTTGCTGATGTGTTTGTGCTTTGACCTCAGAGAATGTCCCACTTATTCTAGAAATGAGTAGAAAACGGCACTAAAAAGTGAAGCACTACATACATATTGCAGATACTACGCTACACTGAAAATTGGTGAGGAGGTTACAATCAAGGTTCATTGTTGGCAGAAGATATTTACGTTTTTATGAAAGAATGTCTGCGATTGGCTGACATTGCAACCAGTTCAGAGTGTACCCCGCCTACTGTGATAGGCTCCAGCACGCCCGTGACCCTTGTGAGGATAAGCGTTAGAATAATGGATGGATGAATGAATGTAAATATGACTCATTCGACATCATACACCATTTGTGGACTCGTATGAGCCTGTCAAGTTATACGCTTTCGTTTGTACAGGTAGAAACACCATTTCAAACATATACGCCACGCCGTACATGGCGAATCTGTACGGCCGGTGTCCATTTTATCAGTGTTATCCGTTCCTGTTTGTGTCACCTAACCGTAGGCGGTAGAAGCAGGGGAGAGCTTTCTCCAAACGGTGCGGCCGTCGCACGAAAAAGTGGAGCCCGGTAGCCCAACAACACACATCAGAGACAGACAAGTGTCTTTCGCGCTCTTCCTCGCGCATGTGCACAACACAACCACACGTCGCGCACGAGCCGTCACAAATATCCGCAACATGTTTTTTTTTAAAGCTGATTTCCGATCACGTGACAGCAGCCATGACAAAATAATGTGTAATGTGTAAGATTATATACCGATATGTAAGGGCAAATTACAACTTTTGTAAGATTCAGTAGACCCCAGGGTTGACAGCAATGTGTGTCCTTGAGATCTCAACACGGGCCAAATACAGTAGAGCCTTCTTTAAGATTAATACAATTATGGCATGAGGTCAAACAGCTGACTGTTGACTGTGGCAGTAATGCTGCAATAGAATGGTGGCTGCAACACCAAATAAATTAAAAAGACCTGTATACTACCTTTCCATTTTCTTTCACACTAAATCACCGGTGTCAAAGTCAAGGCCCGGGGGCCAGACCCGGCCCGCAACCTCATTTCATGTGGCCCGCGAAGGCAAATCATGTGCGTCGACTAGAGGTGGGCGATATATATCATCGTCAATCTTGCTTTCACAATGTGTAATTTTACATTATCGAGTATTTATAGTAAATAATAATAATAAGTCAATCATAAATCTGTAATAAATCTTGTTTATTGTACTTTGTAATACCGATTAATTTATTGCTTGTGTTTGAATACAAATAATACATGGGAAGAAGATGTTGGAAAAATAATCGCATAGTAAATTGCAGTCACAATACTGAGGAAAAGTAATTGCATTTTAATTATTTTTCAAAATTCTTCAGCCCTACTTGGAAGTCAACGAGCGTCAGGGAACAAGTGGTTTGAAGCAAGCCACCACTGTGTTAGGAGAGTTCATCTTCCAGCTCAGTATATCCAGCCAGGCCTATATGTGAAATACAATTCCGGCTACTACACTCCCACAGAAGGTCATTACCTGAGCATGTTCCATTTCTCCTGCTGATCACAACCAGGCGACCTGTTGATGATGCACATGGAGGCTCAGGCAGGTCCTCTAATGACGCCTCTGTAGTATTTGCAAAGCGGCTTTCTCTTGCTAAGGCAAACAGTGCTGGAAGTGAGGATGAGCATGAGACACATTCCTCAGAGGCCGAATAATGTCACGAATGACAAACGTTATTACGAGAACGACCATGTATAAAAAAAAAAAAAAAAAAAAAAAAAAAAAAAAAAAAAAGGTCAGCAGCCTGAAATAGAGAGAACCTGTGGCCATGGTTGAGTCCCCCTTGGATCCTGGCGTGTCAGCAAGTTCCCTTCTATAAGGAACGACATTCAGCCCGCGATTGACATCAAGGAGATGGAGCAGGAAGACAAGGAGGTCATCAGCTCCTCCGCTGACGTGGCCCCCCTGCAGAGGTCTCGGCCAATTTGACACACAGGCTGGCAGAAAGCACTTCTAAGGGACTGGAAAGGTTCCAAGCACCTCGCTCCTTCAGAGAGGCATTTTCCATTTGTTCTCTCGATAGGCTATTAGTGGAGTAGGAAGAGCCACTTTAACTGTGACAGATAGCTAGGCGGCATCATTAGCTTTATTAGAGTCTCACTCTTTATTTGCTTTCTTTTACTTGGAGAGTATGCTACTAGCTTGTGTGTGTGTGCAAAGATTGACCTTTTTTAGCCACGCAAGTGGGGTCGGATTAAAAAATATATCTAAAAATGTTATTGTGGCATGATGTAACGCTGCGGTTTCCGCAAGAGCAGCAAATTTGCATGAGTTAACATGGACACCACACGCCTCTACAAGGCAGTAGAACCATATACAGAAACATTTAAATATGGCATACGCTATGTTCAGTATCACACAATATAGAGTTGCACTGAACATTATTCAAGCACATTGTAAAGTACATGGCAAAAACACAAATTTTCAATACAGTCATTATTTCCAATAATTAGTGATGATCGCTTGTAATACTTGTTCTTGTGTTGAGCTATTGGAATTGTTCTTTTTGTTTGTTTGTTTGCTATTAGAATGACATTGGCTCCTTGTCGCAGCTGTAGAATCGATTTTAAAATTATGCAACCGGTCTACAAATCACTGAATGATTTGGGTCCTGAATACATTGAGGAAATGCTGATTGAATATACTGGATATCGAGTAGGGCTCTGAGGCCTGCAGAATCGGGTCAATTAGTTGAGCCCACAGCTCAAAGCTAAACATGGTGAAGCGACATTTAGCTGTTATGCTGCAGACAAATGGAATAAGCTGCCTATAGAAGTGAAACCCTGAGTGTGAATACTTTTAAAAGTTAACCATACTTTTGAATAAGGTCTTTGAAAGCATTTTTAAATCAATTTCACGTTATGTTTTTTTTTTTAGTAATTGTAGAAACCTAATTTTAATTCTTTACTTTTACATATTTTTCTAAAATGTTCAGTTAATGTATTTAAATGTTCAATGTAATTTCTTTTAGTAATTTTGGTATGCTTGTTTCGTTTCTTCATGTGTTTGTAAATGTTAATAAGTGTGTCTTTGATTAGTTTGTTTGAGTACAAACAAGTAGTTGATTTACACAAAATCTGTGCAACTCCCCCCAATCCACGTTTACGACCTAAATACAATTTGTCACCAATAAATCAATACACTAGGACATTTTTATTCCAGACTTTTAGGCGAATGCACAATATAGCGCCATATTATCTTTATTGTTACAAAAAAACCGTCATAAATCCTGTATATACATAAATAGCAAAACGTAGAAAATAATCACATGATGGTTTAGCTCATGTAAAGTGCAAAAAATGGCCTCTGAGAGTTCATTGTGACCATTAAAATAGTTTAAAACATTCCAGCACGTTTTGAACCTATTTCTATTTTTTCTTTCAAACTATCACTTAACCCTTTCACTACCCGCTAGACCAAAAGCAGCTCAATCTTTGATATATCACATGTCTTAAAAGAATGATTTAACATTAACAACACACTCTGTTGTTGTAGACCTCAAATACAGGTGCACCCTAGATGAGATGAATATAGAAGTTGTCTTTATGGTAATAGGTATTTTTTTTCAGCAACAGTTGCATGTATTAAAAAAAACAGTTAAATAAGACAATAAACATGGATCCAATGTCTCCAAAAATTTGAGCTGTGCTTATTATGAAAAGAAGTAACTTTTCTTCCTGTTTTCCCCCATTATTGTGCAGTTTCTTTCATTTTTATCAAGTGACATCCCAACCAGGCTCATATTTGAAAAATCCACTGAAGGAAATATACAATGCAAAGTTTTTGTGTCATGATTTTCTAATGCGCTAACAGTGATGCTCGTGGTACTTCCAGTGTGCTGATTTAATGCCCCACACTTTGAGTCTCTTCCACGTCACTGAGATGAGAAGATTCCCCATCACTGCAGTGGCAGGAGGTGCTTTTATGCAGCTCACTTTTAGGCCCGAGTATGATGAGGTGCGAAGAGGAAGAGTCCCTCCTCTCTGTCCGCGGGTTCTGCTCCGGAATGTGATTGTGGGTCATGTTCCTCCTGCAGGAGGTTTTGTCCGCGGAGGCCGTTTGATGCTGGACCACGCCAGCCAGGAGATCCGACAACTCGGTGATGTAAATCTGCGCCATTTGGAGCGTGTCGTACTTGGAAAGCTTCTTCTCGTTCTCCAGCGACGGGATGACGCTCCTCAGCTCGTCGAAGGCTTTGTTGAGGCCGTGCATCCTTCTCCTCTCCCGGGCGTTAGCAGCCACCCGCCGGTGCCTGTGCGGTCCACAGTGGGGCGGCGTGTCGCCCGCCTCCACGCGGCCGGCCTCGGGGATTCCAGCGACGGACACGCGGCCGGGCAACTCCGGTGCAAGGTGCTCCGGCGCGTCAGTCCTCATGGAAAAGACGCGCAGGGAGTTGGGGCAAATCCAGTTTTTGTGCTCGTCCGCATGATGAGTCCAGATTGGAAGCTCTGTTTTGGTGCTCATTGTGAAATGCTCACAAGTTTTCTGCACTGCAACACGCATGCCACAATTTATACAACTGCCCCCCTCCCAAATTGTTTCAACCCACCCTCAGTGTCACTGACTCTTGACAGGTCCGCAGCAGCCAACCCCCTCTGAGCCTGTCATTGCAATTAAACAAAGCATCGTCTTTTTTTGTCACCTATTGTGCATTGTAACTCAATCACCACCTTATTATTAGCTTCACACAGAAGGTAGGTAAGCGTATGAATCATTTAAAAGCGTCCCCTTAGAGAAGCACTCCTAACTAAGTGTAAAAGACAATTGGCTGTCCTTTTGGCTGGACAAATGCACCAATAATCAGTTTCATTTGAGATTTAAAAAAACGTTATTGTCTACCAATTCCAGTAGATTAACTTGAAAAAGAAAAACTTCTTTGTTTTGGGGCTTTGATTTTATTATTATTTTTTTAATTTCAATTTTCTATTTAAAATTTTTTTTTTTCTGTTTTTCTGATTTTTTTTCTTTTTTAATGGAATATATTTTTTTCTTTTTGTTTGGATTTTTTGTCTTTTTTTCTTTTTTTCTGAATGCTATTTTTTTGTTTTTCTGAATTTCTTTCTGTTTTTTGGAATGATTATTTTTCTCTTTGTCTGACGGAAATTCCCTGTTTTTGGGGGGAATATTATATATATATATATATATATATATATATATATATATATATATATATATATATATGTTTCATGGAATCTATTTTGAATCTTTTTTCCCTGTTGTTTCTCTGTTCACAATTTTTCGTTTTTTTCTGAATAATTATTTTTTCATTTGTCTGAAATATTTACCCCCTGTTTTTTGGATTGCTTTTTCTGTTTTTTTCCTGAATATTTTTTTCAGTTTTTCTGAATATTTGTTTCTGTTTTTCAGAATAATTATTTGGAAATTTGTTTGAAAAAATCTGAAAAATAGAAAAAAACCCTCTGAAAGACAGAGGCATTTTCTTAAAATAAAACAAAGCCCAAAATAAATTGCTCAGAAAACAGTGAATACAATACATTTCCGTACCTGTCAAACCAACTCAATGCAGTTAAAAGGGGCATCTGCAACAATGAGCTTAGACTGTCACAGAGTTTCATCAGCAGGTTGAAGCAAAGGTAAAGAAAGACCGCAAGAGTGACAGAAAGGCATAGAAGTGACTTCATTGCACATTTTTATAGATCAAACACATGATGGGAATTTAAACTGAGACACTGAACAGGTGGATGTGCATTTGAAAGTCAATATAAATTTACTTGTAAAGGTTATAGCGCATTTTGAGGTTATCCTGAAATTTCATGAAAGCCCAATATGCCTAACTTTTTCCAAATAATTAAACAAATGGACGGAGAAAGAAATAGATAAAAGTAGCTCTCTTTGTAGAACATTTGGAGAAGGTTAATCTAAAATGCGAGACATTATGGAAAAGCTGTAAAGAAGAAGATTGTTAGTTAAATTGCTAAATGTCTGTCACGGCAGTTTGTGGAAAATAGATTCGGATGTATTTCTCATGCTTGATAATTGGCCTTTGAGGCGGGTTTGTTCTCAAACAAATTGTAAACACTATTTGAAGAAGAATAATAAAAGGAACAGGTGGAAGGCAAAGGGCCCTGACACACCTGCCTGTGGCAAAGCCAAGATTACTGATAAGTAAAGTCATTTATGGATCATTAAATACATCATACATACACCCATGGCATACTGTACAGACATAAGCAGAAAAAATAAAATAAAAACAAGAACAGGCCCATTACATTTGAATATATGTACATATTTCTACACAGGAAAATAAATGCTGTGCATCATTTACGGCACTCAATTTTAATTCTTCAAGTGGTTGAATGAAATAAAATCATCTGAGTCAAGATGAGTTTTTTAAGC
>NC_141218.1:16816889-16819389 GCF_054856515.1 Filicampus tigris
ATAGCCTTGCTATCGCGTGGCAGTAACATATCGTCGTGCCAACGCTAGCAGTAGTGCACTGGCATGTGGCTCGTGATGCAGGAATAGACCAAAGCCGGTGTTTGAACCCCGACCCACCATGATGTGTGTTCTGTTTAGATATTGGACCCCATGTTCTTTAATACTAAAAAAACACCAAACAATGCCAAGTTTCATGCTGAGTCGAAAGCCAAAGAATAATTGTTTTATGGCCAATTTTAAAAATGGACAGAGAGTGGGGCTTGCCTAATGTTTAACGGATGGTCATTCCCAAGGGAGAGACCGGTGACATAAAAAGCTTGATCCCCTCTCAGGCTTCGCTTAGTCCTCCTCAGTACCTCCAGTAGCATCTGGTCTCTTGACCTGAGGCTCCGGGCAGGTACGTAGAGGTGGAAGGGCTCAGAGAGATAAGGTGGGGCAAGACAAATTAAAGGTTTAAAGAAAAATAAATGAATCTTATAATGTACAGGGAGCCTGTGAAGGGAGGCCAGAATTGGAGTTCTGCTCCCTCCTACGAGCTCCAGCTATTAGGCGAGCGGCAGCAATTTGGACCAACTGGAGACGCTTGAGAGAGTACTGACTGATTCAAAATCAAAGTGCATTACAGTAATCCAGCCGAGATGGAACCAAGGCATGGGTTACTGTTCCTGTTGTTGTGAAATGAGAGTTTTTACTGCCTAAGATTTAAAAAAAAAAAAAAAAAAGATGGAATCAACAACAGCACCATTTTGCCAATTTCCTGTTCCAATTGTTAAAATCGAATGTTAAAATCCCTGTCCAGTTTAAAACACAAATTCCCGACTGTTGGCTTTTGATAAGATGCCAGGGGACCCGAGTCAAGAGGGTGAGATGTACACCTATACACAATGTTTAACTCCAGTTAAAGAGTCAGAATGCAAGAGCGTTTAATTGTTTTACCTGACAATGCATATCGCTGGCATAGATGAATTAACTATTTACTCATAGTAAATAAATGGTATTTTTGGTCCAGTTTGTCAACCCTGCCAAATTTGAATGATTAAAAAAATCATCAAGAATATAAAATATTGCCTCAGAATCAAGCCATTGTTTCTGTTTTCTCTCTGTGATATGCACACACTCAGGGCCAACAACAAGGCACTCTTAAGTGGACATGCCAACTCGAAGTCCCATTCCACTCCGCTCATTGACTTAAAGTACCAGCCCGAAGTCCCGTTGCACATGCTCATTGACTTAAAATAAAATCCTCCTCCTTTCCGCGTGACATGCGGGCACTCATGGCCAACAACCTGGTGCTCTAAATCAAACAAGCCAGTGGACTTTATGGATTGAAGATGTATTTTTGGGGCGTCATAACCAGAGTTGTGTGTTTGTTATGGCTTACCGATACTCTTGTGTGTAAAACTAGACCCATGTTGTAGATATTTTTAGTTCCCACATATGCGCATCGAAACAATACATATACATGTCATGACAAACAATAGGCTGAGCATCCATTACGCATTGTTAAATACTAATCCACCAGCGACAGCTCTCAGTGTGGCTGCATGGTGCTGAAGTGTCTAGAGTCTTTCTTCTCCTTTTGATGGACTGCGTCCTTAGAGCCTACTAGGCGCTCCCCTATCTGCCATATGGTGCGCTACCGCAAGAAAGGAGCTAAGTCCAACATGTAGAGGCTGCCATACACGACATTAATTAAGCATTTTGAATGATGAAGCCACTAATGAGCAGTGAGTAGGTTTAATGCAAAATAGAGGAAATACTCTAAGAAGGGCTTTAGGGATCCTAAGCATATGCAGATGGGTTTAGGTGTTATTTAATGCAAATTTGAATAATACTGTCACAACACTGTGTACAATACAATACAAGGGCTGTATGAAAATGCATTTATAAAGACACCTGTAAGGAAACTCTTGGTGATGTTAATTTAACAACTACAGTATATTCTTTTTTTTTTTTTTTTTTTTTTAATCATATAAGGTAACGGAAACATTAGACAGTTCTCAGAATGATGCAATGCAGTTGTACACCTCTGGTATGTTCCTTGAAAAATAAATATGCCTCTTTTGCTATTATAGCCTTTGTGTGTGTTTTTCAAGTCTAAAGTTGATGTAAAAAGTCTCCACAACAATGTTCACATGATAGGTTTGTGTGGTAGTCAAAAAGGAGACCAAGAGAAATCTTTTAAAAACTTTTCCTAAATTATTAAAAAATTGTTATTAAAGGGAAGGTAAAAATAATATGAAATAATAAAAAAACTGAAATAATGTGGTTGTCCAAGTAAACACGCCCTCCTGTGACAAAGATGTAGCTTTGATTAGAAATAAACAATCACATTCAAACAAATTTATACTGTATGTGGGTTCAGTAGCACACACCTGGTACCATTTAAAGTGCCTCTGATTAAACTCAAATACATTTCAGTGGTTCTAGTAGGCTTTTCCTGACTTTTTTCTCACTTGCCAGCCAAAGCCTGAAGGTTATATGTGCTGACAGTGACTGT
>NC_141218.1:16826889-16929389 GCF_054856515.1 Filicampus tigris
ATTTGCAGCTAGAATTGTCATTCACCACATTAATAATGTATAGCGTGTATTCCTGATTAAAGTTACCTTTATTGAAAAAAAACCCTGCTTTTCTTTCAAAAATAAGTAAACTTCTTAGTGACGCCAAACTTTTGAACGGTAGTGTATATACATCATTTGCAAATTGATGTTAATATATTTTGTACAGTATTTAATGAATAAAAAAACAATATCTTAAGGAAGTGATGTATGTCCAGTTTGACATTTTCATTAATTTTAATAATTTTCAGAGCTGAGCATTTTACTAAAAATTGAGCGTCCGTTATTCATCATCCGTCTACAGCGTGGGTAACCTTCTGTCGTCCGTCATTCGCCTTTTTTTCAGGGGGGGAAAAAATAGGCATTCAGAACAGTCCGCTTCTGATTTTAAATGGGCTTCCGTCACTTCTTGTAGCATTAAAATTCTCTCCCAGTGTACAGGCCAACCAATGGAGAAAAGGTAAGGCATTTTTGTCTTTATTCTACATTTACAAGTCATTTTCATCCAAATATTTATGTCATTATGAACTTCCTTTCTGCGTTAGCATTGGTCAGAGGCAGAGACTACAGCCAACTAACTTACATACAAAATCGTGTTAAGATGTTGTCATAGGAACGGAACTCAGTTGTAACCCGAGGACACACTGTACATAGTGTTGAATATGAATTCAAATACATTGGTAGCTTGACTTGCAGATTTAATGTCTTCCTTAACCAAGCTCGTAACTCAATGTATTCTTAATGTCAAATGAATTTTTCCCGTTAAAAGGAATTGAAATACTCATACACTAATCTGTTATACTACAGCACTCAAAAACCTTGACAATATTTCACTCAGTAGTAGGTCACGGTACCTGTAAAATTAGATATGGCACAAAAGTGCAGCTTCCTATCTTTGATCGGCTTTTGTTTAAAAGGTTATTTTGGTGAGATATTGCCAATTTACAGTAGCTATCGATTCACTTGGTTTCACTCCATTGTCCACGTCCAATCTCTTTAACGACCCTTGTGTCCTGCTCATTTGTGTTTATAGTCTGGGATTGTCTGTTGCTTATCATTATTCCTGCATTTGAGTTGACCATCCCCTGCAGCTCTTGACCACTTTGTGAGTAATCACAGGAATGTGTTTAGCTCCACCATATACGCACATAACTTATCACTGCAGCTAGTAACCTAAAGTAGTGCGGTTGTGCTTCAGTCTTACTACTCTTACGATTCATATAAGTCTAGGAATAGTCATGTGTAGTGTGCTCACATAACCCCTGAGCGTACATTATACAAGCATGTCCATGAGTCAGTCAGTGTAGCCTACTTCACATTCACATACTGTATCTCTTGGAGGCATTTCATTAAAGTTGTTTATCTCATGCTATATGTGCCTCCCGATTTTACATCCACAAACTGAGCACCTAACAAGCTGCGGAGCAAGGTTATCCATTTCCACTTGAGCCAATTCTAAGGTAGTTAGCCTACATGTAGACAGTTCAGCTACCTCCAGAGATCACACGACACAGTAGCACAGCCAAATTAAAATTAATGGAGTGTTTTTTTTTTTTTTTACATTTACATATGTTTATGTAAATAAATACATGAAATAATAATCTAGATGTTACTATTCAATGTATCTACTCAATACATTAATGGATTAACACATCAAACTCTGCCTGATGCGGTGAATAACAAATATTCAACATTTACTCTACCCCTTTTTTCCTTTAAGCCTTAGTACCTGGAGGCAAACATGAATTGGGGGTGAGCATTTGATTTAGTTGCCTGTCACTGTACGTCGCTGGAAAAAATAGATGAAGATACTTTATGTGTAATAAATAAAGAAAATCATAATTTTCATGACAATAAAATGAAAAAGGTCAATTGGTGACATACTTGATGATCTTTCATGGCACACAGATATATGACCAGACAACTTCATAACTGTCACACAATGGGCCTCATTTTCGTTTTGGGCGAATGAGTGGAGTTTTCTGTCTTTTGGTATTTTACTAGACTTTGTGCTGGTAGAATTGGGGGTAACGGGGCGCTTGCGCCATTGTGGGTTGGAACGTTGTGTTTTCCCGGCTAGTCCTTGCTGTGTTGCTAATTTGCAATCAAAATCAGGGCGGTACGGAGCACAAGTCAGAGTACGCCATACTTGACATGCGGAAGGAGACATTAGACTTGCTGGAGTTCGTGCATGACATTGGCACATAAACCAGGGCTGAAAGATTTATCGTTTTGGGACCGAAATTGTGTTCTCAGACAGAGATTTCAAGATCGTCAAACCTGCGGTTTTTCCAAAGGGCCATTATCCCCCACGCTCATCAATCAGCGGCATGCTACTATGGAACGGTCACACTAATCAACGCCTAAGTGGCGCTGGCATTAAAAAAAAAAAGAAAAAAAAAAGGCAGTGCGTCCACGTCACGCTCCCGCTGTCACCTCATACTGCCGAAAGTCCTATTTTTCGCGGCTGCTTGTCAGTGCTAGTGCTTTGTGTAAATTTGTGGTGTTACCACAGTAGCGGAGCACTTTATTACACAAGTCACACTTGGCACTCTCCTTTTCTGTTGTAAAAAAAAAGAAGAAAGTCCACACCGCGCTCCGCTTCTTGTTTGGCTCTGCCATTGCTTTAGTTTCCGGCCGCTCTCACTCTCCCGTCGCCCTCTCTGCCAGGGAGGGACAAAAAGTGTGCCTGAGTCACTCACTCAGGCAGAGACTCAG
Source organism: Filicampus tigris (assembly GCF_054856515.1). Lineage (NCBI taxonomy): Eukaryota > Metazoa > Chordata > Actinopteri > Syngnathiformes > Syngnathidae > Filicampus > Filicampus tigris. The sequence goes on from NC_141218.1 coordinate 16,829,626, forward strand.
AGAGTAGCAGGAGGGGCTGGGCGAGATGGTGTCAAAGGCTGCACTGAGGTCAAGCATAACCAGGATTATGTATTTCTCAGTATCAGAGGCCATTGTGATGGCATTAGAGAACCTGAGGAAAACTGTTTCTGTGGAACATAACTGACGATAACCGGACTGGAATTGATCAAAAATGTTGTATCTGTTTAAAGCAAAAACTAGCTTGTTTGGCATGACTTTTTCAAAAATTTTGGACACAAAGAGCAGTTTGAAAAAAGGCTGATAGTTGCCAAAAACAGAGGGGTTAATATTTGGCTTTTTAAGAAATGGCTGAACAACTGCTTGCTTGAAATAGGACGGGACACAACCAGAAACCAGTGAGCAATTGATTATGTAGAGCAGAAATGGACCGATAGTGCTGAAAACATTTTTTTAGTAAGGTTGTGGTCAGGATGTGTAATGGTTTAGAAGAAGTCTTCATTGTACCCAAAATACCTGCTCAGTCTTGTAAGGAGACAGTAGAGAAATTATGAATAATTGGCTGTTGTGTGAAGAGATTGGGAAGGGCGAATATGGAAGGGGGAGTTATGCTGGCCTTGACACTGGCGTAAAGTAAAAGGACCACAACCCCCAGATGACTGGTCAACCTTCCTTCTTCCGGCTAATGGTCAAATGTAGTTCCAAAAGAACACATTTAATATATTTATTACAATATGTTAAAAATCAACACCAAAGGCGCAAATATTTAATCAATTGCCAAAGGCGAAAACAAAGGACAGTTTCACTATAATTATAGTTTCAGTCCGTTTTAAAGTATTTTTGTTTTTATTTTATTTTGTTAATGTGAATTTAAAAAAAAAGTAGTTTTAGTTATTTCACTCATTTTCATTAACTAAAATAACTGGCGGGCAGCAACGATGAGAGAATGCGAGAAAGGCAGGAATTGTTGCCTTTCAGACTGAACAGCAAGGCGCTTGCATACTGCTACGATATATCGGCAGTGCAATTTCTTGGTCGAAGATGCCCAGGTGACTGGAGAGGAGGAGCTGAGACAATATAAAATTAGCGTAGCGCAAACTAGCACAATATTAGCCGTGCCTAGGGCTAGGTTTATTACATGACCACTGTTGAATTATTACAGTGGTGAAGGTTAAAGGACAGTGCTGTTGAGTGAAGAAGATTAAAACAAAAACATGTGAAAGTTAGTTGAGCAGGCACTAAGCTGGTCATTTCTAGCAGACAATATTCTGTGCTGGAAAAAAAGTGTTTCATTCTTGATAAAATATCACCAAGCACTGGTGCCTAGTGTGCTCTGCTGAAGGTGTCGTTATTTTTGACGTTTGAACACTTCCAAAACTTTTGGTGTCGTTCTAGTCAGCTGGGCTATGTTTGTTTATGTTCTTTATTCCTTTTTTAAATTGTTTTATGTTTTTGATACAATAAATGCTAAATTTAAACTGAAATGTGTCTATATGTGGATTTAGATGGATGGAAGGATTTACGGATAGTTAAGCATTATTAAGTGAAATGTCTTATCTTTCCTTGTATATCCATAATTGCTCTTTAACCAAGCAAAAATATATTTTATCTGATTACCTGATGTAATTTTAAGTGGAATACCCAAATACTCAAATATCTGATAGCTGCACCTTCGATTTTGCCTAACAAGAAAATCCCGATTATTTTCTCTCAAACCCGAATTTATGATTACGATTTCTTTGTAAAACAAAAAATAATGAAAATGAAGTATTTTGAATGTCTTTTATTTAAACTTAATTTTAAAATCAATGATTAGTGCAAAACTGTCACTCAATAATACAATGCACTGTCAAGCTTAAATCCAGATGCATAGAGGTCCGTTGTAGAGGAGAAAAAAAGGGACGCCTTTCAGACGTTGAGTTACTTGCTCACGAGTTGTATTGTACATGCGGGGCACACACTACGCTACAGATCTATATTTGCCCGATTTTTTTAACCAAACGCTCACTTGCCTGAGCAAATAGCAGAATCGCCGGTAGCCATGGATGTTTTTGTTGTTATCGGACTGCGCGCTCGTGGGAGGAAGCGGAAATGCAGAGGAAACTACGGTGGCTTTGAACGTGCCGATTTGGACATTTTTAAAATCGTTTTATCCAGAAAATGCGGTTACGGTTCAAAATCGCTTAATCGAGCAGCCCTCGCTGCACCTCTTCTGAAAGTGTATTGCAAATAGTACCTAATCGTAGGGCTGTGTCAAGCTGAGATAATACTGGTAGAGTGGAAAAAGGGCATGCTTGTTGCTACACTATTTGTTTTTATATACAGCATCAACACTATTGCTACAGTGTAACCTAATCCATTTAATGTTTTCTCTCAGTTCCAAGGAGCTATTGTTTCAAAGCTGGTGAGGTCTTCTCGTCTGGTCGGTTACGTGGCCATTTAGGAGTTGAACGAACCCAGTGGGAGTCTGAACAAAGGCCTGCTATCACATTTAATACACCCCATCTCATATATGAAAAGAGGCATTTGGAAAACCACAGGGAGCTATGATAATGACGGATACGACGTTTTTTAACCCTCACCTTCTTTTCCCCTCGCTCGTTGTCTTTTACTTCTGCTCTATTCCTCACTGTCTGCTCTCTCGTTAATGGCTGTCCCCAACACCTCTGTTCAGTCAGCCAAATGTCACATAGCTGAAACTGAAATATCAACTTGGCACTCAATATGGCGGAGGAAAGATGGGGGAGGCGCTGCCTTCTTGTACTCAGGGAAGCTATGCGTGTCTAATTATCACCATGCCAACTTGCTGAGTAAAAGGTCCTTTAATTGATTATTGCATTGCTTTGTCTAATTTTTTTTCCCAAAGCTTTTCTGGTTCTGTAGCTCAATACTCATTTCACTAGTTTGGGCATTTAGACACACAGTAGATGCTTTGAATGATAAATTACATTACAGTGTTTTCACAACAGATTAGAAACTCAAAAGTTTAGAAAAAGATTTAGACATTTGCTGCAATTAATATGTCCTTCCTTGCACACATGATCAAAAGAGTTCTGCTTTGGTCCGTTTTCTCAGCAGCTTAATTTACGAGCATTGACCCTGGCTCCATCGCCGGAGATGGCGAAGGTTTGAGAGGAAGTCCCTCTGGCAGTTCAACTTAGCGCCGACCTCTTGCTTGTTAAAAATACTCAGCACGGTGTTGGTTTTTAATGTCACCTGTGTGGCGTGGCCCAACTCAAACTTTAAACTACTCCTTGTCCCTCGAATGTTCACTGGACACGCACATCTATTTGCTTGTCCTTTTGCACAACGGGCGCTTGACAAAAATTGCACTTTTTGTAAAAATTATGGAATAACATGCCAGTGGGCACCTTGTTTGCTGTTTCTGGTTGCGCCCTTGCAAATTCTTGCAATGGATTGTGTCATTGTTTTTCTTTGCGTCCTCCTCGTTGTCGAATGTCTATTGTCCGGCAGTGAGTATACACACGTTACGTCTTGTTGGTCCCAACATGGATGTACCCATGTGTTGAAAATGTTGTCATAAAAGTGAAATATATCAATATAGCGGTACAAAGTTGTAGATTTTTCAGCTCTCATGCGTTTTTCCAAGCTAAACTAATTAATCATTACCAATCAAGCCACACATGTAAAAATAATTAAGCATTCCTTTAAACCTCTGATCCAAGAATTGATGTGGTGTCATTAATACTTGAAAGCGACTCATACAGACATATGTTGCTGTCAATCACATGAGAATAAATACAATTAAAAATTATAATTAAAATAGGGAGCTGGGTCTGAACGTTTTTGGAGGAAGAAAAGGAACCTTTATGGATTTGGTAGAATTTGACTCTTACATCTTTGAAGAAGTACATTCCCAATGCTTTAGGTGATTTGCAAACATAGATTCCTTCAACAAGTTCATTAAAACTTTCATATCGCATGTGGTACAATTTCTTAAACTTTATGACTTCAGCTGCTCTCTGCCTGAGACACATTGTCCCTGATTCACACACTCTGCATTTTGTTCAGTTCTTCTAGCAGGTGAGATAGTGCCAGTAAATAAAAAATAAATCACTGAGGTGGAGCGTTCACTCTGCCATGATTTGTGTTCCCCCAGAAATGAGTAAGGTTATATGTTTGTTTTTTAAACGCACACATATATATATATATATATATATATATATATATATATATATATATATATATATATATATATATATATATATATATATCTTTCATGGAATGTATTTTGAATCTTTTTTCCCTGTTGTTTCTCTGTTCACAATTTCTTTCGTTTTTTTCTGAATAATTACTCTTTTAATGTGGCTCAAAATTAGTAATATTTATCAGATTTGATTAGCTACAGTTTTTCACAAAATTTTTTATAACATGCTGATATTTTTAAAACCTTTATAATAAATTATGAAATTTCTACCGCCCACAGCCGAGGTACCCTTCCGCCATCGGTCTCTCTGCCTTTTAGATCCGGCCGGAAAAAATAGTCATCACCTATAGGCCAGTCCGCCTATGATTTGAAACGGGCTTTTGTTAGCATTTCCGACGACCAACTTTGACAAACTACCACTGTAATCTAGCTCTAATCTATCTCTAATCTTGTTTCAGGTGCCTACTAGAAAAACTGAAAAAGTGAGTAGCACAAGGCAAATAGAGAGAGGCTATCAGCATCTGCCTTTTGTGTGCGTGCGTGTGGATGTGTGTGTGTGTCACAGCGCAATTGGAGCTGACATGCCACAGTTTTCTATTATTCTCCCCAATTAACTTTTAGCTAGAGCATGCAAGTAACCGCTTCTGCATGTCTGTTAGGTCTCTGTCCAGAGCGTGCAGCTACAAGTGTATAAAGAAAGGTCAGAGCAAACTGGATCATCAAATTAACTTTTTAATAGCTCACCTGAGTTCATCAATACCTGCTCTGATTATTATTAATGTGCGCTCTCAGTATCGATCAGGCCATATACCACAGCGTAGAGGAGTCTGCATGTTTCTAAAATGCTAGCTGTTAAACTACAGGTGGTTTCATTGGGCATCTCTATTTGGACTGTTCACAATTGAAAAATGTTCTTTCAGTCAGCTCATGATTGCAACTCATACAAGCTTTTCACCCTGCTGTGCTTATTCTATGTATTGCGCTGCTATGCGGGCAACTATTGCCGGCTTGTTCTATTTCCAGAAAATAAAACCCGGAGCAGTCGTCTTTCATTTATGTCTGCGAAAGTGGATTTAACTGAATTGATTTCGGCTTGTGAGACAAACAAAATAGAACTTTTAAGTGTGTATACGCGCACACGCACACCCGTCTCACGTCTATGTGTGACTTATGTATGTTGCTATGTACATTTGATGTGTGAATTTGTGGCTTGGCAAAGGATTTTGGACAACATATGGTGTAGATTAAGCACGATAAAAATGCACTTTATACTTAATATTTTTAGTCCATCATGATGAAATTGGATGTTACATTTTTTGTACTATGACATGACATGTTTTTCAGCAAAAGAACAATTAGTAACAAATTCAAATGGATTCGGGATTCTGTAGTTAAATACTTAATGAACAGCGATCTCGGATTTCAGTTACAAGTCCAGGCCCCAAGCAGTGTTTATGACAACAACGATCTGGTGTATCACTCAATAGCAACCGGTGGGTGCGATGGACGGCCCAGTCAACGACGTGACGTTGCATCCGTTCCTACCATGGCACCTTGCATGAAAATTAACCAGGGGAGTTACGGGCGTTTTGTTGAATACCAGACTAGACACAAAGTCCACCAGATATTGATCAAACTTTACAATATTGCTCCGTTTCCCCATCAATACCTTTAAAATGGGCCAGCAGAGGTACCTTTTAAGTCCTGTATTTGTCAGTCACGTGCAAGTCAAAGTGGATGCCAAGTGCCAGATTCTTGATCTGCCACATTTGGCCCCAGGGAGACACATGCTCATATGATCACACAACGCAGTTGCAACCACTTGCAAGGATTTGAGTCATTTTGTTTATGTCTCCTATTCATGTGGCTGTCACAAGAGGTTTTCCCCCCAATCCCATACTCTGCCCCTCCCTTATGGGGGCAAAGCTTCCATGATGAAAAGTGAAAATATGAACCACTTTTATCCAGAGATGCATGACTGTAATGGTATCTGGCTTGACCCATGCACTAGCCCTCTCCGAAGTATTAGTGATGGTAACAAGAAGTTGGAGGGCGGGGGAGAGGAAAAGGAGAAATTACACTGCACGCATACAGTCTCGCACCGGTTAGCGTTGTTGTTGTTTTTGCATGACTCATTTTGACTCACATCCCCAAATTCCGATTCGGCGTTCGTTTTTAACGGCCAGTTTGCTTCTCTATTCGAGTCACCGCCGATTCATACAAAACCCGAGGGATTACGTCCATATTATCTGGCAAGGGAATTGTCATCCACCATAAGCATACCAGTGTACTTTCCACCCTCTTCTACAGAGGCAGAGGCTTGTGATAGAATTCATGTACCTGTTGCCAGGTTACAGAGCCTGCACCCAGAGGCTCTTGTCATCATAACTTGGGAATTTAATCACTGCAGTTTAGACTCAGTACAACCCATTTTTCACAAGTATCCCCTGTGCACAACAACAAAACATTGAACATGCTGCATGCAAACACCAGGGATGCATACAGTGCTTCTCCCCTGTACCCACTTGAATTATCAGACCACAATCTCATGCTGTTAACGCCTCAGTATGTTCCTGTAGTCCGAGGGCTTCCTGTAACCAAAAGTGTTGTTAGGAAGTGGAGTCAAGAAGCCAACAACTCACTGTAGGGCTGCTTAGATTGCGTAGACTGGGCGTACTTTGTGATCCACACGGGAACAACAGAGATGACCTCAAAGATTGTAACACAAGATGTGTCAATTTCCTATAAAGATGCCATCATTTCAGCCAGGACTATGCACTGTTTCACCAACAGTAAATCCTGGCTCACTAGTGACGTGAAGGACCTTCTTCAGATATAGGACCAGCTCTAAGTATGTTTTTTGGCAGGCATGAATTATTTTGGGATTTTTTTCTATTCGTGGCAGGGCTTGGTCAGGTAATCCATGACATCACTGGTTGGAAATGACTGGATTGCGACACATTCCAAATTTGGTACAGTTTGACTGTACGAATGGAACTCCATTGTAAACCAAGAATCGCTGTCCATAATATTGAGTTTTAAGTTCACACTGAGTGTCTTCATGTGAGTGGCCTTCCAATGCGTGGGGTTCCTGGAACTTAATTCCTACTTCCCGCTGTCTTGAAAGGCAGCATAGAGCAACAAATGGCAAAAAGAGCGCATATTCTTACCTTGCGCCCTTGTACCCCTCGAGCAATATGAAAGAAAACCTCCAGGTGACATCAATATTTGATGCTTTGACTGTGACAGTTGAGGTGGTGGAAAGAAGTAAATCAAGTTACAGGACAGTCGGACAGGAAGGAAGTTCTTACTCTGGTGCCTTGAACGTCCTATGCAGAATGTGCTTGCGCCGCGTCGCCCGGGCCAACTGCTGTGCGGTCTCGAGGGCCCCCGGTGAGCAGCTCCCTGCGCCTGTCACCTCAACTAAGACTGGCCCACATCAGCAGGAGTCAGAGCCAGAGCCGGGAGCTGCAGCTTCCCCACTCCTCCTGTCACCTGTCCCCATGCAGGCCAAGGTGACTTTAATTCCCTCCTGTTGAAAAACTGTCTACTCAGTAAGGCAAACATCAGAGAGTCAAAGATACAACCGGCTAACCTTTCTATGTCCTTTTCCCTCATTCGTCATCTCGTTATTTCTGGCCTCTTCTGTTTGGATTCCTGCAGTTTAACCACTGCTCCCCCTCTGTGCAGTGCATGCATGATGAATCTACAAGTTATAAACTGAATGCTTTGGTCCGCCATGTAAATGACATGACATTAGCAACACAAACATTGCCTTTTTGGAAAAATGTTTCAACAACATATACTAGTTAACATGCTTATTGTGAAAAACGCATGCTTTTCTTTCTGACTCCTGCACGACATGTTAGGTAATGAAGAATGAATAGGCTCTTTTCCACACTCCTTTCTTCCCATCCAAATGCTATTGAAATCCCCCTTGTCCCAGTGAGGGATTATTTCACCTGTCACTGTTCATTGGCTTGAGGCAGACCAATATGGATGCCATTCAATATCTGTATCTCAGCTGAGGGATGTTGGGATTCAAAGTCTGCTGTTATTTTTTCCACAGTCACTTTCGACCAATGGAAGGCAGTTATAGCTCCCTGTTCCACGTTCTCTGTAATATTTAGGTTAAGTCCTGTTGATTACCTTGTGTGCCTTGTAATAGGAGTTGAGCATCTGTCTCATTAAAACGACACCGCCGAAGCTCTTTAGTATACTTCTGAGGGACCAGCTAGGACACGTTGTGTCACTAACTGAAATGATCACAGATTTTTATTTCAAGACACTTCTTGTGTTGTTAGAAGTACAGTATACAGTAGGTGTGAAAAGAACCAGCAAAAATTGTTGCTCAATGTTTTATTCGAGGATACAGCCTACTCATAAATATAGAGGCACACCTGACGCGGGGGGGGGGCTAAACAGTCCCAAATACCTCGCGACCCACGGCCCGCTCCTCAAAGCTAAAATGATCATACAGTAGATAAAGACGAGAGCATAACATATTTTGTGTGTTAGCATTTGTGCTCACAAAAAACGCACGCCCTTTTCATTCGCTATTATTTATTGTGTTGCCTTAAAATGTAGAATTAGCATTAATGCTACCACTACCAGCTAGAATTACCACAAAATATTCATTTCAATTTACATAAATGTGTTATGTTGTGTTAGCATTAGTATTGGTACTAACAAAATCATACAGGGGAAAATCATCACACATTTTTATTTCAAGATACTTTTTGCCTTTCGTTAGCCTTAGAATTGATGCTAATAACATCACAAGCTAAAATGATCAGTTTATTTCAAGACTACTAGCTATAGCATAGGTGCAAACATCCATCCCTCCATCCATTATCTGTACCGCTTCTCCTCACAAGGGTCGCGGGGCGTGCTGGAGCCTATCCCAGCTTTCTTTGGGCAGTAGGCGGGGGACACCCTGAACTGGTTGCCAGCCAATCGCAGGGCACACAGAGACAAACATCCGCACTCACAATCACACCTAGGGGCAATTTAGAGTATCCAATCAACTTACCATGCATGTTTTTGGAATGTGGGAGGAAACCGGAGTGCCCGGAGAAAACCCACGCAGGCACGGGGAGAACATGCAAACTCCACACGGGGAGAACATGCAAACTCCACACAGGGAGGCCGGAGCCGGGATCGAACCCACGACCTCTGAACTGTGAGGCGGACGTGCTAACCAGTCGACCACCGTGCCGCCCCGGTGCAAACATTACCAGCAAAAATGTTCATACAAAATACATTTCATATTATAGCGGTTTGGTTAATGGATGGATGGATTATATACGTGTTTTGTGTGGTGTCAGCATTAGCACAAATACTACCAGCTAACGGGTTCAAGCAAGCAAAATTTACTCCAACATACGCCTCTAAACACTGGCACTAACATCACCAGCTTTAATGTTTAACTACAATGGGAACGTGTCGCACATTATTTCAAGACACCTTTTATATTGAGCTAGCATGAGCACTGGTGTTAATATACGTGTAAAATGTAATGCTTTTGATGCACTAATCATCCTCGGGGAAAATGACGTTTGTAGTTGTAGTTCACACTTAGATAAGGTAACTTTTCTTAGTACCACAGTGTGAACATGTACAATGGGAGATTGGATGTATGGGAGAAACCTGAAGCCTGGAGTGAAAAAATAAAATGTATTATTTACTGGTGCTTTTATAGTAGTAGTGTGAAAATGCTTCTTTCAAGTGATATAAACCAATTCAAGAGTGGCTCGGAGAGTAACTGTTGGAACATGGGTGACTCAGAGTTACAACACATTGGAAAGCGATGCTTTTGGGTTCTCTTTTTAAAGCTCACAATGTTGTTTTCATACCATGTTGATTCGTCCATTCTTTAACTGCTGCACTGCAGATTGCATCCCGAGCTTTTGAGCAGGCTGCAGGAAAAAAAACCGTCTGCTGTCAGCGCAGTGTGTCTCCTGGACAATGGTAGCTGAAATCCTGTTTTGATTTCGTTTAATGGGATAAAAACCTGATGAAATGGAACAGTTGTATTGAGTGTGCACCCACACCGAGCACATGAAAAAAGGACAGTGAGAGCAAAGGAGATTGTGCAGAAAGATTTTTGTGTTTTCCATTCTCTTGAGCACAGCAAGCATGATGCGCATGGGACTCCCACTGTGATAAAAGAAGGGAAAGCAGACATCAAACTATGCTGTCCACCTGCTGTCTTCCCTCCTATTCATCATGACATGAACCTGTCAAACAGGCTTTGTGTCGCTCACTTCTCGGCGCCATCCATTTCCCAACATGAGACAAAAAAGGCGGCAATCTGCTGCGACGGATGTCGCTCTCCTACTGGTCACCAAATCTCAAGTCAAAGCTCGGGGAAAACTTTGAAATTTGAACACAAATCACAAATTAATTAGTGCAGCCAGCTCTTGTTGAGTGCAACTAGGGTCGCAAATGGGGAGGACATTAAATATACTTTTCAAGGGAGGAATGTTGAAAATACTTGTTTGGATGCTTTCCACTGGAAACTAGTGATGGGCATAACAGTTCTTTTCAGTGAACTGAATCTTTAGAATCAGTTCATCAAAAAGAACCGTTGAAAAGATTCGTTCACCGAATTTTGAATCAGGTGTGTTGCAGCAGGGTTGAGACGGAAAACATCCAGGAAATCGGCCCTCGAGGAACAGGATTGAAGACCTCTACTCTAGACTTTGTCCAATTGAGTCAGGCCTTAGGATTTGACTTCCGATAGATTGACCTTTACGTAGGGGTGGGCGATATGACGATATTAGATCGTTAAGCGATTCAACGTCATGATCTCATGAAGCCGGAAGATCGTTTGATCGTCTACATGGCACATTTTAACCCACGGTAGCACAGCCATTTAACAAGAGCACTCCATATGAAAAAAAACAAGCAAGCAGTGTAAAGAAGTAACTGAGGCAGTGACTTTATTATTACCTTGCTGAAGACATGATTCCCATTAAAAAAGTGGAAAACAGGGCTTTAAACGACTCTTCAAAGTACTAGGCCTGCGTTACGAGCTGTGTTTTGATGTTTACATTATGTTACCTTTTAGGTTTACATTCACTGCACATCTTGATAAAAATTGTCACTATTCAAATTAAAACCTGTTCAGAAAGCTTAGCTGACTTAAAATGTATTTTTTTTCTTTGAGTTTCATTACACATTTAAAATCATGTTTTATTTTGTTTAACATGAGGAAAATGGTCAGAAATGTGCAACTTAGTATTAAAAGAAACGATGTAAAAAAAAGAATTGTGGTAAAATCGTGATCGTGATTTTATTTTTTTAAAAATCGTGATCGGATATTTTTGCCAGATCGCCCACCCCTACCTTTACGCTTTCTGATGGCTCAGGAGCTCTCCGAATGATACATGATAAAGGGCTTGAATTTCAGGTCGCCACATGCTTTTCCGCAAACACTAGCAGCCCGATTTTGGTAGACTGGCACCCATGCACTCAGCGTAAAAACGGGTTGCCTCATCCGACAATGTGGTAAAAGAGGAGAGGAAGTGGGAGTTCAGGCTGCACACGTGCCCACGATGCAAGGCGGTGTCCAATTGCCCATGGCCGACTACATCATCGGCAAGGGGAGAGCTTGCATTTTACCTGCCAATGTCATTCACAGAGCGTAGCGAGTCTATTTCTGTTCCCGCCATGTCAACTCGTGCGTACTGTGCCTCCGACCGCCCTGATTTTGATGCAAATGAGGGAAGCAGCGAGGATTGTCCATCCCAAAACATCCCGTTATCCCAAATTCTTCCAGCGCAAAGTCGAGCAAAATACCAAAAGAGAGAAATCTCCACCCATTCCCACAGTTAGACGCGCTCGGAATGAAAATAGGGTGCAAAGTGTCTGTCCTGGGCTTATGATCATGAGCATGGTTTTCCCTTGGAGGTGATCTATAGATCCAATTCCATAGTTTCTTCCAAAAATACGTTTGTTTCATCGCAGTATGTGGTGAGGTGTCGGGCTATTCTCCTCAATAAATTCCTCAAATTCCTTAAGATATTCTTCTGCTGCAGCCAAATCAGAGCTTGCTGCCTCTGTGAGAAACAACGTTCTGAATTCCTATCCTCTTCTTGAATTGATCAAGCAGCCTTGAAAGTTTCCTTTTCAGATGATGGATCAGATTTCTTTTTGCCGGAGCTCGACTTTTCACAAATTACCATTTCATTGATTGGAACTCCTCCTAGCTGCTTTTAATTCACTCAAACAAGCAGCAACATCTCAACATCATGCGGTAATTTTGGTCTTAACGTCGTCAAGGTTCTGTTTGCCCAACAAGGCCTTGTTCAATTCATATTTCCTCTTAAGGTTTGTTGCGAGGGTAGTAGAGACGCGATCATATCCACCTGCAAGTTGTGTCACTGCATTCCTATTTCTCAAAGATTTCTTACTTTGTTTCGACGGGAATTATTTTCTTCTTTCATACTTCATGCTTTTTGGGAGTCATCTTTAAATGTGTTTACAGTGTGTAAAAAGACAAAGGTTGCATTCCCTCTGAGAAGATGGGTTCACTGGCAGTCGATTCATGTTCTAGACTCTTGGCTCGTCTCCTAGCCGCATACCCTACCAAATATTTACAAGTTGCAAATTTTTATGGCCAACGCTCATCCAATTTTGGAGTCGTTACAGTATATGTTGGTACACTTGTAAATTGTCCATGGGTGTGTCCGAGTTGGTTGTCTTGTGTGCACTGCGAATGACTAGCGACCAGTTGAGGGTGTGCCACGCCTCCAGCCCGAAGTCAGCAGGAGTCGGCTCCTGTTACCGAGGATGAGTGGTATAGAGAAGGGAGGGATAATTCTGCTGCAAGATACGCTTCAGTTAAGCCGTTCTAGTCTTACCTGACTAATTATGTTGAGGTTTTCCCCATATATTCCTGTTAATTCCTTCGTGGCATTCATGTAAAATGTAGCCGATCAAAGTCAGTGCATAATTGTTTTGGGCATGAGCACTTTTTTACAGCGACAGCGCAGTGCTGCATTAGCACTATGCTCTCTAACAACCTCATGTGGACTCATTTAGCATCTGGCAGCACTCATCGCTAGACACCACATGTCTCTCAGCATGTGGAAAGCAGTGCTTCAAGTTGTCCACATTTTCGCCTAATTTTCAAACTCATTCACACCATTGCTGTTGATGACCTGTGATGACATCATCACTGAGCATTGCGCGGGAGGGAAGCATCTGCTGAGCACTCGGTCCAAACGCTTATGGACAGTAATTTGCTTTCTGAAATTCATTTTTGGGGATTTCATCATGGTTTTTTTGTTTTTTTTCTTCAGGGGCAATAGCATATGAGTGCTGAATGAATGGTGTCTAGTATGCTTGATGTTGTTATTTTCTGTTTGAAGCGCAGCTGTAAGAGAATCATTGCATCATTGTGCAACATTCTTGCAAAGATAGTTTCATCAAAACAATTCTTAATTAGCCTTATTTGTTGTGCTTGTGCTACTTTTTTTTCTCTACTCCGACCTCTTTCACTATATTTTTGGGGACTGATTTGCTCGCTAATGATGAAATAGACTCATATGGTGGGACTTGAAAGGAAAATGAGTGTTCTAGGCCTTTGAAGATTAAAGCCAATTCATCTGCAATGAATTGATCATTTTCCTTGGAATACAATGGTTGTGTTGCTCTTTTCTAATCCTTTATAATGTGTCATGTTCATTCTTCCAGAGGTCTGATGAATGCATTTCATTCCCCTTTTTCCCCCCTCTTTCGAGCTGTAAGTCAAGCACGCCTTTATTCACTGTTCCTTTGCACTGCAGACAGGCTCGCTCTGCTTCTCTCCCTCTAAGCAGTGATATTGTTGACGCCGCTCATGGCAGCCATTCACCTAAAAGATAGTCTCCTCTCAGTAGCTTTATGAATACTGAACGGTAACAAAACGATCAAATAGCAACCAACAAAGTGTTCTAGCGTGCGGCTTTGAGACACTGAGACTTTACAACTTCAATTAGACGTTATTACCAAGCCTACATGGTCACAGGGAATGTTTAGTGAACGTGAAAAAATGTGACATGAGCTATGTACTGCAGTTGGACAGATTATTGATTTTTGTTGTTGTTGTAAAAGCGTCTTTCACTTGTCAGCATTGTACATGTGCTAATAGCATGAGAGACTGGCCAGTTGCTCTGTTTCCACTGACTTCTGAGTGAATCTTGGTTTGTTGAATGTCCACCTATTGACTCAGTGGTAGGAGGAGGGAGGTGTCTATTAGAGGTTTTTATTTGTAGAAATGCATTATTGTAATAATATTCAACATGATGTCAGGTACATTAAAATTTCCCTGCAAAGAGTCAAAACGAATCAAAAACAACTACTACGGGAAATGTATGGAAACTGCAAAAATCAAGGCAGGTGGGAGGGTGTAGATTTGTCACATGGATGTTGGGAACTAATTACGGGGCAATCACATGTTAGAGTCAAATAGAACATCACCGCATGACTCCGACTGCTTTCATCCTGCTGAGTCAACAACAGACTTGCTGTTGGCATGCTGTTAGCTATTAATTGTCAGTAGGGATGTAACGATTAATCGAACATCGATTTAAAATCGATTCCCCCCGATTAATCGATTAACTCATTCAATGCCAGCCATTTGCAGCGCAGCTAAGCTCCTCAGTGCCAGCCATTTTCGAGGATTTTGACCCATCTTTGAATGCCCACAGAATATTGTGTTTTATGACTATATAGACATGGAACCTACCAAAACAAAGATTAGAGTCTCTTCTTTCATAAGAAAAAAAAGTATTAGTAGCATTTGTCATTCTTGAGTAATCTGCAGTAGAACATAGGCAACTTTGATGCCCAAAAACAAAAAATGTGTGATGTATGTATGATGCTACATACTGGAAATGGGTCTGATCAACGACACTGGTGACATATGCTGGCGATTGCACGTCATTACAACGCTTCCCAAGCCTGAAACTTTGTGATTAATTGCAGTGTTTTTCAAACTGTGTGCCGCGACACACTGGTGTGCCATGAGATATTGTCAGGTGTGCCGTGGGAAATTATCTAATTTGTGTGCCTGTGCAGTCTAGCGCCTGGCAGCGTAATCATGTCTTTACTACATTGTAGTACTCTTCCATAGCAGCAGGTGGCAGCAGCAGGTAGCCAATTGTCTTTGTTTAGAGACAAGCGAATTAGTGACGTTTCTTTATCCAAACAGGCCCATGTTTCACACTGAGTATCAATATGAAACATTATAAAATATATTTTTCTTTGTTTGATTCCTATTCAAGATGTTATAATATAATGTTATTCTCCAATGTTAAAAAATGCTTATATAAACAATATAACACTTGTTAAAATAAGCTTTTTTTTCACAATTTCAGCTGCTGGTGTGCCGCGGGATTTTTTCAATCAAATAAATGTGCCTTGACTCCAAAAAGTTTGAAAAACACTGATTAATTGCATGAGAGCCTAGGGCATCAAATGCACACAAAAAACGCATTTCTCGAGTTAACTCGATGTTGGGCGTGTACTGGCAGATTATAAAAAACTATTTAAAATGGTGCAGGTATGAAATGAGTTAATCGATTCAATTAAATGAAAAATCGAGTTGATGAAGTTATGTAGAAAATGATGTCTTGAAAGGTTTTTGTCATTCCAGATGCATACATTTTGAATGTGTTACTGCGTATTGCATTTGTGGATGGCTGCAGAGCCGCAGACAAGCATGGTAGCAATTTTAAAAAAATCAAATCGAAAATCAGGAACTGAAAATCGAAAACCGAATTGAATCGGGGCTTGAGTGAATTGTTACATCCTTAATTGTCAGTGTGAATGATAACGCCTACAAACTGAGATTAAATAGTTTCAACCCCTTTTGTTTTTCTGAAGAGCAAATGCAGGCTGCTTGGACACATGTACTTGCCAGTAGGCTCTTAAACACCTATAGGAGCCTAATTAGTTTGACCAGGGCAGCGTTTGTTCAATCTAGCCACTTTCCCTTCAAGAAGGTCTCACCAAGCACACACACGCTGGCATCTCACAGACATGGGGATCTTTTTTTGCCTGTGCAGCAGTTATTGAAACACTGAATTACTCAGGTTTGTTTAAGTGTGTGGCCATCTGGACTACCATAAAGAGCCATATAATCACACATTCTATCACAAAGCTACTCTGTAAACAAATAGTGTAGCTCAGCCTTTGGCTAGTGAATGTCGTAGCTAGTAGTAATGTCACGATATCATCGATATCGCGATATTAAAATCGCCACGATATATCGTCATTGTCATGTCACGATATCAATAGCAACAAATCTGTTTAAAAGCCCTAGTTATTTTCCATTTGTGCAGTTCCAGCACCCTCTGGTGCGTAGTTTATTAGTGCAGTTTAAACTGATGTCACCTATGTTTAAGACCCACGCTAATCGCCTGATGAAGGGGAACATTACACATTTGAGTTCCTAACAAATAATCCGATTAACAATGTGTGAGTGCATTAGCAAGTTAGTGCCTCAATATTAGGTGTTCAGTCATTGTAGGTTATTTATATACATTGAGGTTAATGTTAACTGTACTATTTGAACTATATGTATAATTAGGACCACAGCTAATTAGCATTGTGTAGAGAGATTTACATAGAACTGCTCATGTTTATTTTATTTGTATTTGTATTTTGTGTTCTACAGAAACAATACACACACCCACACAACCAAATTAAACAAAAATGAAACAGATTATTGCTCACATGAACAAAACTGTGTTCTAACCATTAAAATGTCCCATAGTCATGCCAGCACGTATTTTTCAAGATCTACACAGAACTACACAGACCATGGCATTGAGCCAGTCGGAGCGCATGATTGGCCAAGCCTATTTCTTTGTAAATGCTGTTATGTACAAAAACAGAATATTATGATGTTTTTTTTTTTTTAATGTGGGCTTTTTTTTTGGACAATATCATGAGCTTTTACACAGTACCGTCAGCTTTTTATACATCGCCCTACAATATCGTGATAATTATCGTATCGTGAGGTTCATAGCGTGATATCGTGACATATGGATATCTTGATATCCCGAATAGCTAGCAATATGAATTTGGCAGTATGTCAAACTCATTCAAAACCAACCTTTAGTTTAGGCTTACAGTTGTGAAGAGCCCTAAAAATTGATCGAACACCCCCACCTTCTTCCATTGCATAACCCTTGTTGTGAACAATTGCGATTGTTTGGGACAAATAAGGCTTGTGACCTTGGCTTTCTGCATGGTCAAGCGCTTGCTTCATTTCCTCTTCGATGAGAGGCAGACAGGCCGGCACTCAGATGGAAAGCCCACTCAACGGAAGGTTTAGTAATTACACACTGGAAACCAATCAGACTGAGCAGCGCTTATTAATTAGCTGAACAAAACAATAGTGCATGGATTGAAAGACCCCGGAGGTCACACTCTCCCCTCAGGTGTCCCACCAAGGTGCACTTGAAAGCGGCTCAGTCCTCTTTGGCTCACTCTTCACAACCACGCCGCCCGCCGCCTAGTGAACACAGATGGACCTCAGCAGGCGTCACCAGCTACTGCACGCAAACAAACCACACTGGATGAGGCCGAGGCAAAGTTGACGCTGTCTGAAAGGTAGAACAGATGAGCATTTAAAGTCTCGCTTTATGGATGCCTGCGGGGGCGAGTAGAGGTCACCTAATCCATTCTAATCAAGGCTGCAGAAGCAACACACATGGCCTTCATTAGTAAACAAGAGAAAGAGCTGTTCTACAACAAACAACTTGACCATAATTAGTATGGAGAGGGTCTTCCCTTGGACAAAGCCTCTGATAGGGGTCAGGATAAACAAACTTCGATGTGGCAAGGAGCCACCTTTTACTTACTCTTATGACCACACGGTGCTCTTTTAGCTTTGATGAATGCCCAACTCGAAAAAGGGCCGTGCGCAGTCCTCATGGGTATGTTTGCCTTTGTGGATCCTTGGTGGGGGTGCTGGAGTGCACTCCTGTTGCGGGCTCTTTCGTTCTGCTTGGGGACATCAATGCTGACGTGGGCAAAGACAGAGAGACCTGCAGGGCATGATTGGGAAGAACGGCCCCTTGCTGAGCAGAACCCGAGTGGGTGCGTTTGTGGGGTGCAGCATCGGTGAGAGATGCTGTCAAGCTGAGGAAGGAGTCCTATCCGGCTTTTTTGGCCTTGGGGACTATGGAGGCAGCTGCTCACACAAGATTTCTGTCTTGGAGGTAGGGCTGGGCAGTAATCGAAATTTGATTGTGATTTCGATTTTGGCTTCTCATTATTTTCAAAACATTATAACCGGGAAAAAAGAGGTTAATGTGTGTGGGTGCTGTAATCTAGTATTATATCAAGTCGTGTTTTGTTGCTATGGTAATGCGTGGGTGCTTGGGTCACATGATGTAAGTGGTGATCGGCGGGTAATTTAAATGGGTGTGCTTACCAGCTGCAAGGGAGAGAGGAGTCGGGCTGGGTCGCCGTATTTTTTGTTGACCACTTCGCTTCTCTTTGCTCCAATTTGCCATGCTGTGCTACATCCAGACCATAGAGTGTGTAACTGAAAAAGCCACTTTTTTATGAAGATCAATCGAAAGCGTATTCAAAACTCGGTGTCCGTAAACTGTCAAGCCATCATAATGCCAAACAACAAAAAGAATTACACACATTTTATACAAAAAATCCATGCTTTGTTCTAAAAACATCAGCAGTGCTAATAATGAGGTCAAATGTAAAATCCCATTGACATGCTAACGGAAAATTAGCATCGACTTTCGGGAGAGAGTCCTTCAAAAACAAATATTCACACAAACACTGTCGGGACATTTAATATAATAATGCTCAAATGCAAATATTCTTCCAAATCTGTGATAAATGAGTTCTATTAATAGAGCTCAATCGCAACTTTCTTCTACTCTTCTAATCTCATTCTGAGTGTGTCCTCCATGCATGTGCGGCACCAAACTGCCCCTAAGAGGTCAACATGCCTGCAGCAGGAACAGCCGGTATTTATTTTTAGTTTTTTTAAATTTCTATTATTTCACTGTATTAATATTTGACATTGTTAGAAATGTATTTTCTGGTTGTTTTTTCCAGTTGCGTTTTGAAGGATAGAAGTAATTTTTATTGTTGCACCAACAGAATTCCCACGTTATGGCACGAAATACAATACTCGAGGTGAAGCACTAAGACTTGCGAAAATAAAACTAGAACAACAAAACAAGACAAAGAGATATGGGGGGTGCTTATTCACGGTTTGAATGTGTGCAAAGATGCAATGCAGCAAAGGTGTGGATGCCACAGAATGGAAATGCAAGAGGCATTTTGTAGTTGACAAAAAGAAAAGAGTGTTCAAGAATGACATGTTCAACGTGTCGGCATAAAAATGTGGTTGTAGTTTTGAGTAGTTGAGTTTTGGTAGTTAAATAAATACAACGTTTTGACATCAATGAATTATCGTTTTGATTCATTGTGATTTCAATCAATCAAAATAATCGCCCAGTGACTAGATTGGTGGTGGAAGAGAATCTTTGTGTGTTGAGTACTGTGTTCACATTCTGTGTGTGTGCCAGACCTAACTGGAATCAACTCAGCTCTACAATTTTCAGCCTGTAATATTCGTAGTACCAAACCAAAAACACTAACACTTTTAACGGCCAAATTGCTGCTCAATCGAAGTCACCACGGATTCGTGCATGGCCCTACTGCTTGTCCTTGTTTTTTCGCTTGTTATTAAGACGTCCGCTTTGTATTCCGCCATGATAGCTTTTTCATAGACCAGAATCCTGTGCAAGCAGGTACTGTCAGCGGCAGCCAATATCTATCCAGATTCACCTTTCAACGGCGCTTCGTCATGACTCCGCTTCCTGCAGACTAAGAAGGCGCAAGTATTTCTGCCCACGTTAGCTGCCATGCCGTCTCAGACAGACAGGTCTCGTGATCTTATAAGCTTTCTTTAATACAACTAGTGTAACCAAAACATGTTTCAATTTTTCTTGATGAACCATATTTATTTTTTCATCTGAGAACAACAGGTACCCTTAAAGTGTCAAAGAAGGCAACTGATTGTTTTGGTTTATTTGAGCTAGGCAGAGGTCTCCCCTCTTCTCTTGACAATCCAACATGTAATATAAGAATTCACAACATTTTAATTCATATCTATCAACATTGCCTAATAAATGACTTAAGTTTTCATTTGCATTTCTCAAATGTGTGCATATGCTCTTTTCCTGAGTCCTTGCTTCCTTTTCCTCATTCCTCCCCACCATCCCAGGTTGGCATCCATCACCGCGCAGGAGGCAACCTCTCGCCTGACAGCTTTGTCAATGCAAATTAACACAGTCTGTCCGAAGTGGTCTCGGCCAGGGAGAGCAGCTGCTGCAGGGCTGCCCGTTGCGTGCTCAGAAAAGCCCAGAATAACTGACCTGCTGGTCCAGGGGTGTCTTGCAAGATGAAATTCTGGGGCAAAACTGGAGCAATCAGTAGTGCGGGCGATGTTTCCCAAATAATTTCACTTCAGAATTAAATTTTAGGAAAGTATGGCACAGCAGTGTGCTCTTAGCAGGTCTACAAATTTTTAAATTGAGTATATTTTACTGTTTACCAAAGGGAAATTCTCTGGAAGATCACTTTACACGTTCTTATTTGTTTGATGCAAATGAATTCAATGCAATGCAGTCAAGGGAGCAAAGGGGGCAGTACAACAGTCTTACCCCCCTAAGCAGTTTGTGGGTTGTGTTCGTTGCGTAAGGGCACCTTGACAATGCTCAGGCTCAGGAACGGAACTGACATCTGTTCAACAACCTAATCCAATTTCTAAATTTTTCTGTCCTTGACAGGTCAGGTCTCAAAACTGTGACCCTTTGGCTCCATGCCAAGTCCTTCCGACCTGAAAAGCCACTAGCACCTTTTCTTTCTCCCTAGTCTCGGTGTCAGTCCAGTGATTGGCAGCTGACCAGTCCAAGGTGTGACCCACTTCTCACCTTAAATCAGATGGGGTGAACTATAGCTTGTCCGAGACCCAGCATGACAGCGTAATCAAAACTGGATGGGTGGATGGATCCTATTATTATCTCTCTCATTCACATTTAAAGTATATAGAGTGGAATTTATAAAAGCAGCTCTGGATCACTACCAAGTTACAAAATCCATGCTCCCCAAGGGAAATAATGTAAAGTTAACTCATTAATTCCATACACATGTTTGTTGTAAAATTCTAACAAAGTTCAGACAGCTCCCAGGGTCATCAGCATGTCTTCAAAAGTTGAAGAAAGTTGATGAAAACTTAAACAATAGCTCCCTATAGTTTTCGACTAAATAAAGTTCTCCAAAATTTCAAAATGAGAGAAATGTCAAAATTTCACTTAACTTTGTTTTGAATTCAAACAAAACCAAAAGGTGCAGTGTTCCCATGGTCAGTAGAATCTCTAATAAAGTTAACTGAAAATGTAAATAAATAGTTCCTTGAAGTTAACACAGTTTTAAGTTGATTTATTATCGGCCATCAGATTTTTTGAAAAAGCCGATACGGATATTGATCAAAATGCAGTATATCGCCGCCCATAGTTGGCCCGGCCGATAATCGGTCTATCCCTAGTTGATGCAGCAAGAAATTGCTAAAACTGAATCAATTCTAATAACCTATTATGAATTTGTTGAAAATCAGGAAAGGATTTGGGCAAAGGTTGATCAGTAAATAGTATACTTCCTTATTATAATAAACGTTTTTGCAGATGAAATTTAGATGTATGTATATATTTTATGCTTCTTGAGTTGGTTAAAGTAACAAATGGTCAGTGGCACTTGTCAAAAAAATCAAAAAATGATTATTAAATATTGCTGAGGATGACTAAATAATTACTTTTCACAACTATTGTTTACTTGGCCTTTACCAGTAAACTCTGTGTCTGGGTCTATTGTGTTAAGGGCGTGGGGATTTCTCTCCTTCCACTGTTTCTTCAGCTCGTTTTCTAACTAATCATTTCTTGCGTTTTAATTTTTTTGCAGTGTTTCCACAATATTTTGGCCCCTTTTTACAGATGTTGCCATTCACTGTTGTATTATTTTGGGCCTGAAAATAAACGGCACTCCTTTTCCTTTCTGCCAGGTCTGTGCTGCTCATGTGTGTGCATGCTGCTAGCCGGGTTACGCGTGTTGAGCCTACACGCTTGTTCACCTGGTGACACTCGCGTCACGGGCTTGCACAACATCAAAACAAAAGAGAGAGAACAAAGTGTGTCTACGCCGGACTGTGACCACCTGGAGAGGCACTTAAGTTGTAGGCAGCGACAGCGTAGCGGCACAAAGACACAGTCATCTAATTTACCTCTTTGATAAAACCGTAGCAGAACATACAGGAGTGAAACAGAGTATCAACTATCAATCTCATGACACTGATATCAATTGGTATGATTGCCAATATAGTTTTAACGATATTTGGACCCGCTACTACCGTTTTCGTCACGGACAGAGTAGTGGAGATAGGCTCCAGCTCCCTGTGACCATCAACAGGAAAAGCGGTTTAGAAAATGGCTAGATAATCACCACTTGAAGATGAACACACAAGTTATTGTGTATTCAGATACATGCTCCTTACGTCAGCACCTGGTTGGTGAAATGAATTTGAGTACGTAATTGAATGTATTGCAGCCAGACCTTTCATGATGTCGCAATACTGTACATTCTATTTCTGGTTCTGTGGTCTTCACAGTCACACTTTTCCTCTTTGTCATCACAAAAAGCTAAGGAAAAAGGAAATACACTTGTGGGATAAATGCTTTTGATAATGAGAAGTCTCTACCATCCAGCCATACCGCAAAAATCCTTTTAGTCTGATGCAGTTGTACACTACAAACTATTCTTTCATCCATTTCAATACAACTCATGTAGTTTGTGGGTGAGATGGAGCCTATCCCAGCTGACTTTGGGATAGAAGAGACACTACAATACTTCAAAGACCTCCTCAATTCCACCGATACGCCTTCCACTGAGGAAGCAGAGCCTGGACACTCCGAGGTGGGCTCTCCTATCTCTGGGGTTGAAGTAACCGAGGCAAGTTAAAAAGGTCCTCGGTGGCAAAGCGGCAAAGTGGATGAGATCCGCCCGGAGTTCCTAAAGGCTCTGGATGTTGTGGGGCTGTATTGGTTGACACGCCTCTACAACAATGCGTGGACATCGGGGACAGTGCTTCTGGATTGGCAGACCGGGGTGGTGGTCCCCCTTTTTAAAAAGGCTCAGACCCTTTAAAAAGGGGGACCGGAGAGTGTGTTCCAATTACAGAGGAATCACACTCCTGAGCCTCCCTGGTAAGGTCTATTCAGGGGTGCTGGATTCATGAGAAGCAATGTGGTTTTCACCCCGGCCGTGGAACACTGGACCAGCTCTACACCCTCAGCAGGGTCCTTGAAGGTGCATGGGAGTACACCCAACCAGTCTACACTCTACATGTGTTTTGTGGACTTGGAGAAGGCGTTCGACCGTGTCCCTCTGGGAATTCTGTGGAGGGTGCTTCGGGAGTACGGGGTACCGAGCCCCCTGATAAGGGCTGTTCGGTCACTGTACCACCGATGCAAGAGTTTGGTCATCATTGCCGGCAGTAAGTCGGATTGTTTCCAGTGAGGGTTGGACTCCGACAAGGCTGCCCTTTGTTACTGATTCTGTTCAGAACTTTTATGGACAGAATTTCTAGGTGCAGCCGAGGTGTTGAGGGGATCTGGTTTGGTGGCCTCAGTATTGCATCTTTGCTTTTCGCCAATGCTATGGTGCTGTTGGCTTCTTCAAGGGTCATGACCGAAAGAACAAGATCTCGGATACAAGCGGCCGAAAATAGGTTTCCTCCGCAGGGTGTCTGGGCTCTCCCTTAGAGATAGGGTGAGAAGTTCGGCTATCCGGGAGGGACTCAGAGTCTAGCCGTTGTTCCTCCATGTTGAGCGGAGCCAGCTGAGGTGGCTCGGGCATCTGATTAGGATGCCTCCTGGACGCCTCCCCCGGTGAGGTATTCCAAGCATGTGCCACTGGCAGGAGGCCCCGAGTACGATCCGGGACACACTGGAGAGACTAACGTCTCCCGGCTTGCCTGGGAGCACTTTGGGGTTCCCTCCGGAAGAGCTGGAAGACGTGGCTGGGGCGAGGTAAGTCTGGGCTACCCTGCTGAAGCTGCCGCCTCCGCGACCCGACCTCAGAAAAGCGGCATATAAAGGATGGATGGAAGCAATGTATAAGATGATGGCTCGAGTCTATATTTAAACCAAACGGCACTTATTGATTGTTAATGTGCCATTTCAAATGAATACACGTGTTGTCATATTGTTATTGTTACCAAGCCAGATTTCTGTCTGAGCTTAAAGTACAAGAGCTACCTCAGAGTAAACAAGGTTGTGGTTGTGTGGTGCTTTGATTTTGGCTTCTTTACAGGAGTGATTTGGTTACACTAATCCCCTGTGGAACGGAACTCACACGCTGGTTTTTCCACAAAGAAATATGGCCTATTTCTTGCATCAAATGAGCTCTCTTGGGGTTTATTTGTTAAATTGCAAAGGACGCAAGATAATTCACATCTTTGTAATTAGTCATGCAAGAAATACATCACAGAACCCAATATGCCTTGTTACTAATAAAGAAAGGCGCTACAGTTTGAGATTATGTAGATTTAAAAGCCCTCCCTGGGGTTTTAATTCATTATTTATTCCATTATTTTGTCTGTGAATAGAACAGCAGTGTGAGCAGGTTTGCACTCACAAGGCAAAGCAAATTCAGAGCTAAGACGACGCAAGACAGAGAGGTGACTCATTGTTCGTCCCTCTTGTCTTTCTTTGAAGAAATACATCACTTGAGGACTCATTTGTACAATATTGGTGCGAAGCAGACAAACGTGCATGTTAACGTGAGGTGACCTATCAGTGCCGATGATAGTGAGGAACCAGTTTGCATGCATGCTTGGTGGACGTACTGCCACCCAGAAAAAAAGGTTTTCTTTGCAGCATTGCAACCTGCAGCCATATCAATACAAACATTGTGTGAGTAGTCAAAGTCATTCTCCCATTCATGGTCAATGAAGCAGCTCCGAGTGGTGTATCAACATGTCAACACGGATTAGACTCTCGCTTCTTTGCTTGTATGGACCTTCAAGGGAGAATCGCTCATATCTTCATAGTAGAGGATGCTGTCTCAAAAGAAAAAAAAAAGGCTCTGAACTAAATTGTGAGCATGGAAAACAGATTAATTTTAGAACCTTCAAAGACACATAATATATAATAAGCGCGACGCCCAGAAGTGCAACATCAGTGTCACTTGCTTCCGACATGAAAAACAGTCCGGAGTTCACTTATGATTGCATTTATATTAAATCCCATTTGCAGCTGCACGCACAGATGGATTCATTTAAAATGTCCAGAGAGATTGGAAAGATAGCTTGTCATGTGGTTATAAATAAGTGATGCTGTTGTGTGATGTTGCCTGATCAGAGCGGACCAAAGGGGCCACATGAGAAGATGGCCACGGTCGGGAAGTGGATTGAGTAGATTGGCTCTCCTTCAGGCCACCTGTCACTCCTCTTCAGCCGCGGCGAAAATCATCCAATTCCACCTGCATGCTTGTAGAAGGTCACTGGCATGGAGGTTGGTACTTTGAGGAGAGCCCAGAGAATCGCTCTTACTTAGAGCGCCGTCTCCTGGGAGCTTTGTTCCTCTCAATCACTTCCCAGACTGCCGACGAGCTCGGACATTTGGCTCACATTCTGACCGTTGCGGCATCCGGGGGAACTCAGTTTGAACGCAGATGATTTTGGGGGCTTTTAAGAGTCTTTACCATTTAGAGTAAAGACTTTTTTTTTTGGCCACCATTTTTCTCAAAAGAAATACACTAAATAAATGCACTATCTTAAAGATATTTTGGTCACAGATTGAAATGAAATGATTAACTGTAAAACTGATCAAAGCAGTTTTGAACTGCTCCTCTTAGAATCAAAGAAAGCAATGTTATTGGCGCCCTCCGTAATGTATTCTTTCGAAGATTTGCATGCGCAAAACCACATGGACTAATGGTTAACACCTATGCCTCACAGTTGTGACATCTGAAGTTATGTTGGAGTTTGCATGTTCTCGAGATTGTCGATTTTCTCCAACTTCCTCCCACATTTCAACACTAGTCAATGACGACGCTTCATTGCCCATAGTAGGGCGGTTGCTATCGATCTATTTTTAGAATAGGTTATTCTATTGATTAATCGACTCAAAAGAAAAATATTTTGCATGAAAAGTGTCTTTCAAAAATAATTTCTTTCCCAATTATTACTGTTTATTAACCAATTATAGTTATTTGGTATTGTTTAGTGAATTAAAAAAAAAAAAAAACAACATGAGGGGAGTTGATATACTCACCAACCTTTTTGAAACTGATTCCATTACTGGTTCAGTCATTGTGAGGAGTTGTATTCAGGGTTGCACGGAGTTGGAGCATATCCCAAGTGACTTTGGGCAAAAGGTGGACTACACTCTAGACTGGTTGCCAGTCAATAACAGGGACACCACATAGAATTATGAAAATGTTATAAAATTAAAATAGGACACTCACTGGTTCTTAAATTTAACGTTTTGTTGAAAGAACAAATGTTTGCATGCTTTGAGCCATGGTGGAATTGGACTGTTGCATCTTCCAAGAAGTGCATTCCCAATGTCCCAAATGTCAAACGTAGGATTCCTTTAAGAAGTGTGATTAAAATGCAGTTTTATATTGCACGAAGAACTATTAAAAAAACAACAACAACTTTATTCTTTGCCTTTATTCAGCTGCTGTCTGCCAGAGGCAGATTCTTTCTCCTTCACACACTCAGCATTTCGTTGAGTTCTTCTAGCAGGTAAGACACTGCCAATAAATAAAACACAGAGGCGGAGCGTTCACTCTGCCATGAATCACTGATCATGGCCTTCATTACATCATTTTGGACTAAGAGCATTTTTCACTTTATCTTGCTGCATGTACTGAAGGGAAAAAAACATTTTGCCAGTCTGTCTGTGGCACCAGAGCATCTAAAGCACGCATGGGATTCAGATGACATCTATTCAGTCAGTATCAATCAAACCAGTCAGATGGATGAAGGCATGTTGTAGTAATCCAGTGCTGCGCTATGAAATATTGAAAGCAAAAATTTTGCTGTTGACTTTGATCACTGCGGGTCATGCCAGTCTTCCCAAGCCCTCCTCACCTGTCAGACTGGATCATAGCAGCAGCATGTGTTTCAGGCCACAGCTGCCCTACCACTCACATACTGTATTCTTCTGCCGCTCATGTACAACAGCGATGGCTTCTTAAAACCCAGGCTGTTAATTTATTTATCACTCCGCCTTATCCTGCGTGTCACTCCGAGGGTGAAACACTTGCTACCGGATGGGATAACGCTTGGCGCACCAGCATCAGAGA
Organism: Filicampus tigris; assembly: GCF_054856515.1. NCBI lineage: Eukaryota > Metazoa > Chordata > Actinopteri > Syngnathiformes > Syngnathidae > Filicampus > Filicampus tigris. The sequence goes on from NC_141218.1 coordinate 16,857,155, forward strand.
CAAGTTACCACACAGCTGCATTGATTCATGCACTGTAATGCTGAAAAAAAAAATGTAATGTCAGAACCTGACAGGAGGTTTTAGTTCACCTTTAAACAACAAGACTGAAAATGATTATGACACACTGACAAGGTAGCATAGCGGTCTAGTGTTCAGCCTGTCTGCCTCGCAGTGCTGAGGTTCCGTGTTAAATTCTTCACTGTAACATTTTTGAATTGGGGTTGCATTCCTTCCTCCCACATTCAAAAACATACATATAAAATGACTGATTGTTTGTCTATATGTGACCCTAATGGTTACAAGCGCTATAGAAAATGGATGGATGGCTTGTAGATAATATGTCTTATGTCTCTAGATAATTTTAATAGCTTGATTTGCGTAGCTAAAGACTGCCCTAATTTCATATACCGTACGGTATAGGGGAGGTCAACCCCAAAATTGTCTGAACAATAATATGTTCTATGCGCCTGTAGTCTGTCACGGCTCACCTGTTTTCTGAAGCTGAGCCATGATTGGTTGTTACCTGAGCCCTGAGCAACTGTAATGTCATTTTCAGTCGACAGAAGTGACAAAATGGCCACCCTCTGAGATGGACAAAAAGGGCTGGATTATAAGCACTTAACTCATATTCCACAAACACAATATCAATCAGAATGTCGTGTTTAGACTAGTGGGGCTGCGTAGAATATATTATTGCAAAGAAAATCTTTCGGTTGACTTTCCCTTTAAATAATCTTTACAGTTTCCAATTTGGATCTAGATAATGTCTTTTTATTCATACGTCTTTCACCTAAAGGGTTTTTGATTTTTGATCCCTGCACTCCATTTTCTCTTATGAGAAATGTAGTCTGTAGAATATGATACAAGTTGTATGTTCCATTGTATTTCTAAGTTCCCAGATGTCGCTGGTGAAAAAAAAACAACCCAAAGCTGAATGACATCCTATTTGCATACCGGCTATTTTGGAGGACAAATATGCTCACTTGTGGTTTCAGATCCGATCGGACAAAACATAAGACTGAGATGAATTGATTAGATGTTAAAAGTAGCTATGTTTACATGGACATACTGTATATATATTCGAATTGAAAGCCTGATTGGAATAAAAATGTTTAATGTACAAACCCCATTCAGAATATTCTGATCCGATCAAACCCATTCCGATCAAGATTTTATTCCGAACGAGCGGGGTGGTTTATGTCGATTGATAATCCGATCGACGCACATGAAAACACGTATTCCGAAATTTTAGAACAAACCGTCTAATCTGTACTCTGATCGGATTAAAGAAATTTTGTCCATGTAAACGTAGCCACTGTTGCATGGAATGTGATGTGATGATGATGATATACTGCAGGGTTGTCCAACTCAATTTTTGTCAGGGGCCATATTGTAGTTATGGTATACCTCGGAGGGCCATTGTGACTGTGAACCCATTTTAATGGATGGTCGCCTTATGAGATCATATATACACAACAAATTGATGGATAGTTAGTTTTGGAATTAGAAGCCGGTAAGTAATTGTTTGTTCGATTATTTTTCAATTTATTTTAAAGTGGAGGATTGGTAACAAATAACACATTTCAGTATCTCATATCTCAGTGTTGTTCAAAGTGAAAACAATTTGCAAGAAACGTGAAGTTGACGCACATGATTTGCCTTTGCGGGCCGCATAAAATGGAAGTTGCGGGCCGGATCTGGCCCCCGGGCGTTGACTTTGACACCTGTAAAATATAGTCTTAAATCTGCTTGGAAAACATTTATACGTTCTAACACTAAAACAAAAAAAAAAAAAAGAGATAACTCAACTTCAGCCACATATTTTAGGTTATTGTATATGCCTACACAGTTAGACTGTTGTTTGAATTGATCGATACAATTTAAGTTTTGTATTGCACTGGCAAGTTCTATTATATATGTTTAGCTACTTTTCAAGGACTTCTTTCATTCCATTTGATGGTGCTTGAGTTCCAAATTTTACAAGATCTCAAACTCTGAAGTCCAAATAATCATAGTGCACTGTGCATCATCATCATCATCATCATCATCATAACATACATTGATGAGCTTCAGTGGGTTTTCAGATTTCAAATTGGGACCTGGCACGCTTTTAGGTTTTGCTTGTCACTATAACAACACCATACGTAAAGCCAATCGTGGTGGTGGCATTGTAAAGGATACCAGCTTGCCCTGTGAAAATGTACATTAGTCAAACCTCACATCTCGTAACCCTTAAACGGCACTTTTCAACAATTTAGAGTCATCAATTAACCCATGAGATGACCCAAACTCAACACAGAAAGGCCATAGCTGAGATTTGAACACCGACTCTCAGAACTGTGAGGCAGACGCGCTCAGTACTCATTCACGTGCTGCCGGCCGAGATTTAAATTAGCAAGTGAAAAATGTTTTGTCAATAGTCATTTAAAAGCAACACACAGCAATATCCCTGTCAATTGGAAACTAAAGATAAGCAAAACAATTTCACTGTCTGTGCAAAAACGAAATTGGTCATTAGTTGTCTAGTTGTCCTCCAATTAACCCCCCAACAAAAGGTCATACCTTGTTTTTAATAACATACGCGTCTTGTTTGTTATTGGTTAAAAATCAAATCACATGATTCTTAAATTAAATCCCCCAGCCTTTAACTGCCTGCAATTTAGCGTCGCTTCTCTAAAAGCAATCAACCGCCACTGAGTTCAATTTTAAAAGCATCCAAAGCAGTAATGTGCAAATGTACTGTGCAATTTGATGGCTGGAGATGGAGGCATATGGTTTGTGTTTGTGTCTCAAGCACTAAACAAATTTATATACAAAAGAAGCCTAATGTGTGTGTGTGTGTGTGTGTGTGTGTGTGCGCGTGGGTGTGTGTGTGTCTGTCTGTCTCTCTCTGCGTGTCTATCAGACTGCCTGGATTCTTCTGTGTCATTTTTTTTTTAAAACCAGGAAGGGAGTTTAAATCAACAAACCACTTCATCGCAAGAACAGGTTTTCAAATCAATGTCAACAAAAGAGCAATGTTTGTGTATTCTAGTCAATTGCTGACATGCTATGTCTGCATATGGCTGCATAGATTTACTATAAACACCTCAGCGCTCAAGTTATAGATCTTGCCTTGTATGAATCTGCATAATCCACGTGAGGAAAGGGCTGCATTTGGCTAACTGTCTCTCCTTCATATATAAGGGGATGTACATTGAACCCCTGTTTATTGTGGTAGGTACATTTAAGATCTACCTGCAATAGATGAAAATCCATGATATAGCGTGACCATTGGTTTGACCCCTCCCACATGCCTTAAACCAGGGGTGTCAAAGTCAAATGGACGGAGGGCCAAATAAAAATTTTTGCGACAAGCCAAGATGATAGAATGTTCATTGAAATTTTTTAAAATGTCCAAATTGGATCGGGCGCGCAGACACCTGCTGCTCTATATTAATTGGAGCAGGCCCCGCACTGTGAAGGTTATTGTTATTGTGTCTGTCAGAGTCTGATAAAGCCTTGGACGTCATCCTTCAGAGACTATAAGGACGGGGTGGGTTGCATTGCAAAGACTGTAAAATCCCTCTTCCCCCAGTCCTCTGTATTTATTTATCTTGTCTTTTTTCCTGGCTACCAACACCCATTGCTTCTTTTCCCCCCAGCCGCACATACGGAGGCCCTAATATTTTCCCAGGGGTGCCCACGTTTCTCGTACAGTGATGAATAGCTCAGGCTCCCGTATCGATTTCCAAACTGAAACAATTTCGGCACAAAACAAGTCGCAGTTTATCATATTGATTTTCCCCTGAGTTCACTTTCTCACGTAAGGTGGGCACCGTTCATGTGAATGAATGAACGCAGATGAGTGCTTAACACGAGCTGAGCGAGTAGTGACTGAGGTGTAACAGCAGCACGAGTGGCTCCGCACAAAGTGAGAAGGCGATGCGGGAATGTAAGGATGGCAGCTTGAAGGAAGAGGAGTGAAGTGCCCCTTTTAAGAGATGTACAGATATTGTTGACTTTTGACTTTAACACTGTTCAGTCAGTAGTGGAGGTTTTTGTATGTGTCCCTGTTGCAATTACCTTCAATCAACAGCTCATACAGAAGCGTCTCATTGAGTGCAAATCCAAGCGTCTCATTGAGTGCAAATCTATAGCTGCACTTTCACTGTCATTTTGATGTACTCAAAATAAGTGATAACGTTTCTGTGGCAAGGAGAGTATTTGTACCAAGCATTTAATTTCATACCAGATGTAAATGCATGCCAACATTTCTTTCACATTTATCATAGGGATAGAACGGTTTACTGTGGTAACATTTCGTGAGCAATGCCGTGTTAGGTATAAATCATCGATAATAGCGTATTTAGCAGAGCTGAGCATTCCACCTATGTGATGGACCAGTGCGCCGATAACGGACACCCATTTTCTAGGCGATAAATGATAGATGGAAAACTTAAAAAAATAGTCTGACTTAGCATAGTCTGAAGCCCATTTTTTCCGTCCATGTAATCGTCTATTTTCGCAGTGAGGTCGCCAATCTCAAGAAGACCTTCTAACAACTCTTTTGCAAAAATTAGAGAGTAACGACAAACCTTGCAATTTTGTTTTTTTTCTGGTGTTATTAGATACTCTTGAAGTCTCCTAATTCAGTAATCATCGACTCCATGGCGGCGAATAAGCCACACTTCTGACAAGTATTGCCCTCACAAAGGGATGACAAGACATAACTCACACAAGACGGATAAGCCATGCTAATTGCTAAGCTAATATGTGTCTGGAAGGAAAATTATACATAACGCTAAACAAGACCAAAAGTGGAAATGAATTACGTTACGTTCCGGTGTACGTCAGCCAGGAGAAGTGGCCCATTGATTTCACAATTGTGTTGATTTTAACATTTAGGATCTGCACAATAAAAGTGCTTGCCAAATTTAATTACAGTATATCTTTAAAAAAAAAAAAAAATCAATTTAGCTTTGCTAATGGACCAAACTACCAATTCAGAAAAAATAAGTTTAAACTGAAACGTATATTTGTGTTTGAAATGTTTTATGTAAAGAAAATGCAGTTTTCTGCTATTCTCAATGTGAATTTAAAACTGAAAAAACCCAATTAAAACTATTGATTACAGAGCTAGGCATTGTCTATCCATCTATAACTTCTGGGCGGTATTTCCGCCCAGTCCCAGTCGTTGACAGCCAGTCGGCTCGAGAACCTAATTTTCACGTCACATCCCAGATGTGCACAAGCAGACATGCTGCCAAATAAAAAACATTTTCAAATAAAAACAGCAGACACACGCACAGCGTGGTGATCGATGGAATAAAAACAAAATGGGGCACATGTCATTGCGTCTGAGCAACCGAAAGATATACAGCACTGTTTGATTTTTTATTTGTTTGGCTGCGTGTCAGCAGTGGGGCACCTGCGTGTGACGTGATACCGGTAAAGTCTGTTCTCGATTTGTTTGGCTGACTCGGACCAACCGGGCGGGTCTGAAAAACGAGAACTCCTAGACGGACTAAAGCATAGATGAATGCCCAACTCTGGTTGATTATATAAAATTGTAAAACCAAATATTAATTCGTTATATTATCAGATTTTTGTTTAGTAAAACCCTTGCTTCAGGTCCTTGGTATTAACCTGCAAAAAATTGCTCCTCAAAATGACAAAGTTGCTCCTCAAATTAGATAGTTCATTAGCAAAACTTTTCCTCAAAGAAAGTAAATTCGAGCCATGCTTTCAAATGAAACATGTTGTAATACTTTTGGTGTATCTGTGACTGTCATTTTTCTTTTCATTTTCCATTCTTTTTAGTAAAATCATGATCATTAGAAATTGATCATTAACTCATCTGAACGGACTTGCTTTGAAGTTTCCACTGCGGACTGAGTGTAAAAGTTGTTGGAGAGATCCTAGTCTGCCCCTGGTTACTGCCAAGGTTTCCCTGAGCAAGGCACTGTGTCATTTCATTTGTGCTGTGCAGCACATGTAGGGAAAGTTGAGGAAAGGAGAATAATGTGATGTTTTCGTAATTAGACCATTATGTACAAGAAAACATGTCTGTAATGTCCTTCAGATATAAAACTGCAACCTCTTTCCCTTGCAGATGGTTGCTGTTGAAAAACATGTCCTTGTGTCGAGATAGCGACCAGCTGAAGTTGGTGGTCTTGTAAGGTTTCTGGGGGAGTGTACAGTGTATCAGGAGACTGTTTTGTTATGCGAACCAGGCATGAATGAGGGAGAGCCTTTGTTTTTTTTTATGTACTCCGTTAACTTGTTTCTCTCAGAGTACTTGGATTCTTCACTCTCAGCCCACATTGCCTGTTTTCCAGGTTGGTACTCTTACGAAAGTACTTTTAACCCAATGTTTAACATGTAAGCATTTCATGCTGTGAATGTGATAGCGTTAGAGAAAGTATCTGAGCATCATTTACCAAATTGGTGTTAGCTATCTTAATGAGCTAAGCATTTGCTGTGCACTACAGTTAACCCTTCCCTTGCTGCTTGAGATGTGAATTGAATGCCTTATATAGCATTGCTGAATGGCTAAAACCTCCAACATTTTGCATTAAAAGAAATGTGTCCATAGGAGCTGTCTATGAGTAGTCTTGGTGAATTCTAACCATAGATTTTATTCTGAGAAAATCCTCACTAGTGTTATTTCTCAGAATGTGCAAGGATAAATCATTTGAACCATGTTGTGCTGATCATTCATTTAACATGTTTAAAAAGACTGCAGGGATCTTTTGACTGCATTTTGTACACAAGAAGCCGGTATAAATACTGGGGTGCAATTAAGTACAGTGGTACCTTATATTAAGTTTAATTCGTTTCATGAAATTAACTGAAATGCCATTAATTTGTTCAAGCCCCCTCACCTCATAAACATTTTTTGTTATATGTTCTTAATGATGAAAAAAAAAACACCGTTTGGTTAGTTTGAGTGCCTCTTCCATGGTCCTTGTGAATGTTTTCATTTTGCATTTGTTTGACTTGTCCCATTCAATAAATGGCTGGAAGTTCATTGGCGAATGTGTCTAACCGTTTTTTTTGTTTTGTTATTTCACTTCACTTGAGTGACGGCACAGCTTTTAATCCAAAGGTTTGGTGTGCAACACAAAGCAAAACTACCTGCCAAGTGAGGGCTTGTAGCTCAAAAAATGTTGGGGCACTGGTACCACTGTACTCTTGTTGTGTAATGTGTGGTGCATCTTCCCTATTCAGTAATGCTCCCTCCCCACCGTGGTGGGTATGCATTTCATAATCCAACTGAAAGCAAAACTTGCCTCTAATGTCTCGTAAAACCTTAAAGCATTATGCGAGATCACTGTTCAGTGAGGATGCTTTTGTTTGGCTCTGATCTATGGACTTGTGTGTGTTGTTTTGCAACTCTTAATCCAAAAGAATGCCTCAACTACGGCTGTTAAGAGAAGAAGAATGTGAGAAGACTGTACACTGGGGGGGTGAGTGAAATCATTCAGAGCCGTAAAGCGGAGCAACAACAATTGGCCCAAATTTGAGCATTTTCCTTCCTTTGTGATCCAAGTCAGCAAAAGACCCGACTGCTGGATTTATCTGAAAAATTATGCTTAGTGATTCTCTTGTGGGCTGTGATGAGAAGTGATTTTTTTTTTTTGTCTCGCTCCTACATCCGCCCCCCCCCCCCCGCCCCCCTTCCCCTATCTGCTTGGTAAGCCTGCTGTGCCAACAATTGTGATTGCTGAGTCTGTTCAGTATTTATAATCCTTATGTGTGGTCAACACAGAGTTATGCAAAGCCCTGGACTCTGTGTTTGTGACTTGGTCAATTAGGAAACAACCTGATTACCGCCCTGTTACCATACACCAGGGGTGCCCAATCACTCAAAGGCAAAGAGCCACAGCATACAAATACACTTGGTAAACTGATTGTCGAATGTAATCTGTTCCATCACCACATTCAAATGAGCCCTCCACACACAATTTATTGCTCGTTTTGTATGAAACAGAAATGTTTCCTCACAATCCTGTCGCGGGCCGAACAAAAACCAGCTCTAACAATATCAAGTGCTCATGGTTTGGTTTTATCAGACGATATCATAGTATGATATTCATTGCATCGTGTGAAAGCCCACGCACGCTAAAACAGTTGGGTTAAAATTAAAACAACTTTGTGTAAAAAATGGACCGATCCACTAATTGGGTCAATCTGACCCACCTTTTTGTGTTGCTTTGTAGAAAACAGCCCATTTTTGGGGGGTTGTTTTGTACAAAACTACCTACATTTACCAGGGTCAAATTAACTCAAGTAGTGCATATTTTTTTTTATATGCATTTAATTGAATTATTATTATTACTATAGCTCTGGTCAATTGTATCATCAGACTAGCCAAGACAACTCTGTTATATTTCTGAACATTTTCCTTGTGATCGTAGCCAAATGCGCATCTATTGACATCGATTTGTATTTACCCCTGTGGTCCAAATACTTGTGATCCCCACTTGATTCCAATTGTTTCTCACTTCTGATTTAAGTGTAGTAACAGAACTACAGAGGAGAGCAGATCATTGACGAACAGGTCTATAATCACTTTATACCTCGGTAACGTTGCCTGTTTTCTTTAGATGGAGTCAAGTGTCAAGTCAGTCTCTTAAAACCAGATTGGATTTGATTAGAATCTGCTGACAGCGCAGCCCCGTGACACACCTGAAAAAGCTTGTAGCTCTATCCTGAATGCATTAATGCTGACAGTGGAGTCACAGGCGGGCGGACGCGCCCTTGGCCGCGGTGATCTCAGCCTCACCCTGAATGGTGACCGGCACCGGCGGCGCTGCCATGGCTGGAAATTGACTGCAAGTGAAAAGGCCTATTAGAGAAGCTAAAACAAACAAACAAATGTGGCGAAGCAGTAGATGACAGCTTGGCACAGCCAGCATATTATCTACTTAACCTTTTGTCCTTTGCTCACTCCGCCTCTCCCTTTTCCAGCTGCTCAAATGAATGTGATTCTTTGGAAGCCTGAAACGCACAAAATATTTCCAAATTGAAGTTTTTGTCTGATTGCCACTCAGCATAATTTTCTAGTGCTCAACGGTTAATGATGATTTCAAAAAATAAAATGCGCCGTTCCAAATGATTAGGACCAACAGAGTTTCAAGACATTTTATAGGTGGAGAAAGAACTGAAAATAGTATTTTGTTGAATTTGCAGCATTAAGAGCTCATATTTGCTGGAATCAAAAGCAGTTTAATTAACCCAGCAAACATGATTTGGGGATGAGAAAGATTTGGGTAACCAAGAAAACCTCAACCCCAAAGCATTATGACTCACGGCATTCTCGAACTTTTCAAATGCTCCGCTGCCTACTGTAGTTGTGTTTTAAAGCCGTCCAATGTACTTTGCTGCTTTTATGAAGGCTTTACAATTTCAGTCTACAATGTCCAAGAGTTATTTAAAGTGGTAACTTACTCTGCAGTCGGTTGAATTTACTTCCTCCCACAATGCATAGCTCCACAGTTGAGAAGAGTTGTATATGTGCGGGGAAAGGGAATAAAGCGATGTAGCACAGCCATCAAGACAACTTTACGACAACAGCAACAAAAAAAGCAATGAATGGAAGTAATGGCTTTTGCCTGTTGTAAAGGGGACAGGCGAAAAAAAGCAGCGGCAACATCATCTTGTTTTATTCTGCAATTTTTGGGGGGATGGGATGATTGTGAAAAAGTAAGATTAAAATTGCAGGACATTTCAATGGTTTCAATAAAAGCTGCGGTGTTTTTGAGTTCTGTTATTGTCATCAACAATGTAGATAGCTCTGTTCGTTTATTGTCGTACCAATTCAGTTCTTTTAAACACAGAAGAGAATTAAATGAAAGGTTTAAAAGCACCATTGTCTCATCCCTGGATTTTTTGGTATATTCTTCAGAATATAGACCGGGACCAAGCACAAAGTGGCATAATTGTTAATATTACCATTATTTTTATTACATGAAATGCAGTTAGCGTCTGGGTTTTACCGCTTTAACCTATCTCTTGATTAGATGAAAAACACACTTTATTTGATTGAGATCAAGTCACTTCCATTGAAGAGCATTCAATTTCTTCGCAATTCAAAAAATCTCAAGGTGTTTTCACTGTATGTTTAGGGTTGTTATCCATCCGCATAGTGAAATGCTGTCCGATCGGTTTTGTAGCATTTTACTGTGCGTGATCAGAGAGTATAGTCAGGTCCACTTTGCAGCTGATCTTCTCACTTCTGTAAGCACCAGTCAGCCTGTTCAATTGGCAGCCATAAGAATGACTCCATGTTTGACACAAGATGCGGTATGCTTTCGCTTTCGATCATGAACTATTCCACTGCAGACTATTCTCTCCATGTCATTCTGATGCAAGATGACCTCGTTTTTACTCCTCCAACCTACCTGCGGGGCTTCATGTTGTGTTGTGTTGTTGTAGACCCACTTTATTTGCATTCACCAAGATGCCTCCTGATTAGATATTTTTCACACAGATACCAATACATTCTCCAGATTGCAAGGATTCTGACTTTTGTTGTCTTTTGTGATCTTCCAGGACTTTAGTGTAAGCTCTTCACTGTGTTCTTTCCTTTTAAGAAAACAGTATACCAAACTGTCAATTAAGCTACCGTCTCATAAATGTGCCTATCCAAACTAATGAAAACCTTCTCTTGCATTGAGATTAGTTAGACATACAGTATTATAGGCTTCTTACCTTCATTTGAAGTGACAAAGAATAGACAATTAACCACACGTGACTAAATGGTCACGTTTCACGTTTCAACAATAAATAATGTTGAAAATGGAGGTGGTCTGCATAAGACACAAAGAAAAATACCCTAAATGTCATTCTTTCACCCTGAAATTTGATGTTCCAAAACTCAAAGTAGACCTGTGTCTACTACATTTCAAAAATAAAATAACCAGGGAATGTTAAATCAAAGAAAATGATGCTCATGGTGGGAATCTTGAAACTCTGAATGTGTACATACCATAAATGTGTGTATTTTCTATGACACAGTCTGCACAGGCTCAAGCAGAAACATGTACCTGTTGGTCTTGGACGGGTTATGGGGGAATCCTGAAGCAGAAAAAGTAAAACCGCATTAAAATTATCATACATACAAAGGAACAGAAGTCAAACAGAGGTCAAAGGTTATCTTGGCACAGGTATTAGATCTTCACCTGTAAAAAAAAAAAAAACACCGTACCTGCAATGTAAAAAATAAAAAAATCCAGTGAAACGTTAATTAAGATTGTATTAATCATCCATTTATTAAAGTCGCACACTTTGATAAAGAAAATTATTAAAAGGATATTCTTGGCCCGGGTAAAATTTGATTGATATTAAGTGCGCATGGAAAATAACCACTATGTAATGTCGTATTTTTGTGAAACATCCAAGCTGAAACCTAAATGTCTACACCTCAGTCCCATCTCGATTGTTTTTATTTCAAATCGATTGTGGTGGTGTTCAAAACAAACACTTCTGGACTTAAGTGTAACCTCCTCAGTTGGCGGAGTTAATAAAACAAGCACTGAGAGGCCACTGGAGCCGCAATGAGCCATGAAGCACAACTCTCAGCATCAAATTGGCTCTTTCAGTGTCGAATCAGAACAGTGTTGTATTAATTGTGTCGATTACATCCAAAGTCAAGTCAAATTTATTTATATGGCCCTTAGTGAGCGCACAACTTTGTTTTAAAGCTGCACGGACGTAAGACGCAGGAAAGTGTCCTTCCTCCTGTATGAATGTTTTCCACCCCCCAGAAAGGCCAATGTCACGTAGGATTTTATGGCCATCGTGTTCAGAGTTTGATGGGGTGTACAATCAGGCCGGGGTGACCTTTTGAGGTGTGCCTACAGCTGTGCCCCCAGGCTGCTGTCAGGCTACGGTTGGCCCTCAATGACCTCTCGGTGCTCAGCGGCACCTTCCCACGTTGGTATCTGCGGGCGGTCACACCTTTGCAAGTCCCAGCTTGATAAAACTGTCTGAGAAACCGACTGTAACACTCCGAATTTGGCAGTAGGAAACAACTGGCGCCCTCACTAACTGTGGTACTGTAGATGGCACGTTTTAACAGAGTGCAAATGAGTGCTACTTTACTGACTTTGCATTTGAAATGTCCAGTCCTAAAGCCTTCACCGCAAAGAAGACAAAGTGCAAAGTGTTGGTACAAAATCATCTCAGGCAAAGCTCTTGTGTGGATCGAGCTGCTTCACTGGTCTACTTAATGTCAGCCCGATGACCAGACACAATCGATATAGAGTCTAAGTGCAAAGCGGCCGTAAATAACTGTGCTAAAAAAAAAAAGGCTTGTTTTCTCTTCTTGGTTTTCTACTATGGCTGCTGCACTATTGTTTGTGTGCAACACTGTTATTCATCGTACAACATGATTTTAAAGGGGAAGCCAACCCAAAAATGTTCTTTACAATAATATGTTGTATGCGCCGCCACCAGATTAAAGACACGGCATTATGATTACAGTTGCGTTTGTGGAATATGATTTAAGAAGCAAAATCACCCCTTTTTTATTCATCTTGGGAGCAGCCATTTTGTCACTTAAATCGATTAACTCTTATTCCACAAACGCAGTATTAATCAGAATGCCTTTTTTCAACTAGTGGTCTTACATAGAACATATTCTAGAAAGAAAATGTGTTTGAGTTGACTTCCGCTTTAAGAATTTTTTTGACTTTACTTTGGCATGAACACAAAAAATGTAAGAAAAAAATAAAAACTCTCATACATTTGAGAACAAACACAAATAGTGTGAGAGCAAAGTATAAGTTATGGAAAGTAGGAAGTTACTTTTCAAATCATCCTGTACTGTTTAGTGTTTCATTAAAAGAAAAAAAGAAATGAGATTAGGAATAAATTCAAACACCTTCAAACATACTCTGCAACACGTTCCAAATTCATGTGTGTATGTGTCTATATCCCTTGCCGAGACATAGATGGATCCCCTATGTTTCCAAGCTGGACCCTTGCGTGTCAGCCAATGTTCACTTAGCAGCCCCACCACCACGACGCGGCCAGCAGCGCATACGTACCATACACTGCACGGGGGGTTTTGGCCGGGGGCCTGAGGCGGCGCACTGCTCTTCAAACTGCAACGATAGATTCTTGTCACCTCCACCATGTTGGAGCCAAAAGTGAAGACAAGCTTCTGTAAAGGACAAAAGGCTAGAAATTGATTTATGAGTCTTCATGGGGCTGTAATATGCGGCAGTAACGAGGAATCAATGGGCTAGAAAAATGCCAACAGCAGCGCTTTATGTCCGCTTTTGTCTCATCTCGAATTTAATTAATTTGAAATTCTTTTTGGGGAGAGAAGGTTAGGAGGTTCCTCACTATCCTCAGCGGTGAATATAACATATTTGATGACATTCCTTCTACATAGCAGAAGGAACAATTTTTGTTCCTTTTCTCTAGTGAAGACTACAAAGGTGAGCATTTTTTTTATGCTCTCGAATATGAGCTGAGAATAAAATGATGAACTCTACCTTGAGATGCTTCACACGGCGCATAGTCTCCTCTTTTCAAGAGGTGTTACCTGACCTCATTTATATTTAAATGTCAGTCAATATGATCTTCATTTAATTTTAACCACATTTGGAGGAAAGTGGCTTCTAATTGGGAGTTTACCACAGACAAAAATATTTTTTCCCCCTGACTAGCATTCCAGGTTCGTAAACTACTTTTTGCATTTTCAATGCATTGGTTCCGTTTCACTTTCAGGTCAAAAGGGCAAATTTAGTTTTTTTTTTTTTTTTTTTTCCTGAACGGTATGATAGAATTTATCATGCATGTTGATGCTTCCTCTAAAGCTATAAAGTCAGTTATAAATAATAATAGAATGCTTGTGATGCTGCTTTAATATTCAACCCTATAAACTAGATCAGGGATGGGCAAGTTAAATGCTGGAAGAGGCCATAATTTTTCATCACTGCTACTTTGGGGCAACATAGGAAAGGCCATTCACTTCTTAACATGTATGACAAACATTTTAAATATGGACAAAATATGAGTGAACGTGTTCTTAATATATTTCATTTTCCATAATACATTTCCCAATACATGTGTAAAATATCTACCATTCAACAACAAATGTTGAAGCAAACAACAAAATAACCACATACTGTAATCCCTCCCCCCCAGTGCAAACAGCTCTCTTGCATAAAAATTACCATTCAAGGACGGCACAAAGCTGCTAAACAGCAAAACAATATTAAGTGGAAGAACTCATTTTGTGCATTTTCTTTCCCCTCACAAAAATCAACTCACACAAAATTGTAATAATACTCAAGTACTATATCTGTCCTACATGTCATTCCAAATCTGCAAAAAGTTATTAGGCATACTCGTATTGTATTATAAGAATTGATGCACGCACAACTAAGCCATGTCAGCCATCTTGTGGTGAATGGTGATATTACAACTTAAAAATATACAGTGGAATGCCGCTATTCGTGGCGGATAGGCTTGGCCTGCGAATAGCGAAAAACTGCATATAATTGATGCTCATTGCAATGCATTGAAATGTTTTTTTTTCAAATCAAATCAAATTTATTCATATACCACTTTTCATACAAAAAGAATGCAACTCAAAGTGCTGTCCAGTAAAAATGTCCAAAACACAACATAAAAAGGAAGACCGCCCTCCCTCCCAACAAACCCACAGATATCTCCGCCAGTACATCAGCACTCACACAGACCCCACACATACACACAAAGCACACAACCTGATACACTTTGTTAAAAAAGACATGACAAGGCACAGAGGAACCATATGAGGAAAGGGTACCCAAGGGGGGCTCGTTCACGCTGAGGGGAATGACAGCCCACGGGCCACAGGGAGTGCCGCCATCACAGAGACCCCCGGCCCAGGTTAGCCGGGGAGACCCCACACCTAGTGTAGAGGCCCCCGGCCACCTGGGCCTAAGAAGCCGCTGCGATGACGCCCCCCCGCGGGAAGGGTAGCCCCCGCCCCATGTCCTGGCCCTAAAAGCTAACAACAACAGAAAACAACAAAACTTAAAGACAAAACAATAATATAATCCAAGAACTAAAATCAGTAGGATAAAAATTAAAAGCCAACCAAATATATTCTACCCAAAAACGCTAATAAATCTCCAATATACATGAAAAACAGTGGTTTCGGATCAGGTACTAACAAATAAAACGCCGATGCCGGTTATCAAAACTCATTATTTGAACGCAGCGCGCATATTTGAGAACCGCATGCGGAAGGAAAATACGAGGAGAAGTCTTATCTATTATTAGCGCTATTGGTCATCAGTCTACTTATATCTAGTTTGGTGAAAAAGGTTGCTATAACTACAGACATCGCCACATTGGAGGCAGTTGCTTGGGGGGACTTTGATGCTATGAAGAGCCTGCAATTACTTTGGGGGCATGTGGCTGGATCTTTGTCTCGTAGCAAAGTAGGTTGCTTTTGTTTGACACAATACATCAATCACTAGTTTAATGGCATAAAACGTCTTTCATGAAATGGTTTGTGTCCAGATAAACCCGTCTTTACGACCCGTCAAAGCTTTTCGAGCTCGCTCTAGCTTGCTAACTGCTAACAAAGAGACGAGTTTCTTTACAACACATCAAGGTCGTGGGTTCTTTCTGGCCCCGGCCTCCCTGTGTGGAGTTTGCATGTTCTCCCCGTGCCTGCGTGGGTTTTCTCCGGGTACTCCGGTTTCCTCCCACATTCCAAAAACATGCATGGTAGTTTGATTGGACACTCTGAATTGCCACTAGGTGTGATTGTGAATGCGGATGTTTGTTTGTCTCTGTGTGCCCTGCGATTGGCTGGCAACCAGTTCAGGGTGAACCCCGCCTGCTGCCGGATGACAGCTGGGATAGGCTCCAGCACGCCCGCGACCCTTGTGAGGAGAAGCGGTATCGATAATGGATGGATGGATGTTGAACAGCAGTGCGAAGCTAATCTTGAATGAAAAGGAAAAAGAAAACAATAACTGATATAAAGTCATCAGATCATAACCTTGTATGTTGTGATGGTGTTAAG
This sequence comes from Filicampus tigris, assembly GCF_054856515.1. Taxonomy (NCBI): domain Eukaryota; kingdom Metazoa; phylum Chordata; class Actinopteri; order Syngnathiformes; family Syngnathidae; genus Filicampus; species Filicampus tigris. The sequence continues at coordinate 16,873,179 of NC_141218.1, forward strand.
TGGTCACGTTGAAAATTTGACAGCCGTTGTGCGCGTCTGCTTTCAAACAACTTTTTGCCTCCGGTTAATTTGAATCACTGCCAGTATCACAAAATAAAATCTCTAGTTGACCGATTAGAGCAACCATAAACAGCACAGGTGTTAACCATTTTTAGAAACACATAACGGACCTCTGTTAACTCACTCACTCGACCGCCTGCCCCTCTGGCAGCATACCAATGTGATGTCACGCATTGGGGGGGTCGGTTAGAATCACTGAATATATTTTAGAAGTACAAATGCTGCACCTTGCTTTATTACAAATGTACATTCATGTGAATACAGCATGTATCCCATGTCTTACTCTCACAAGCACGAAGAGCTATGAAAAAAGGTAGTTTGTTCAACGTATGTATTTTGTGTGTATATGTTATTACAGATACTTCGCAAGTGATGATTTACATATGAATAATTTTACATCCAAGTGAGTGGGCAATTCTTTAGAATTACCCAAAAAATAGCGCTTATTTTGGATTTTTTTTCAAACGGCGAGGTACGGGTACAGTATCGGCCGACCAGGTAACGGAATCGGTATCGGGGCCAAAAAGTGGTATCGGAACAACACCAGTTTCCAGTCATGGCCTATTCTGCATGTCATGTCTAAATTTGCCTGTGAATATTCTCATTCATCAAGGTTATTTCATTCTCAGGGCTTTGAATCGATCAGAACTGGTTGTCTTTGAACATGTTTTGCCACATCCGAGTAGGAGTTTCTGTCGAAAACCCAACTATTTGGTGGTGCTGCTGGCGCACAGCAATCCAAACCAAACCTTCTTGCATGAACTGAAGAAGCCTGCTCAGAATAGAGGTGGAATGTCTTCTAAGACAACCAGAAAAATACAGGTGCGATCAATTCAATGCCCTGAGACAGTCACGTCCAAGTAGGCAAAGCTCCCTCCACAAATGCATACATTTCTAGTCATTTCTTGTTGGGGGAAAAAGTCCCATTCTTGTACCAGATAATTGTGACCAGTGTGTCTCTCACCTGTAAGTAGAGTGGGTTCACTGTAGCAGTCTTTAATGATTAGAGTTTGCACAATTTCAGATTCAAGTGGACACTAATGGAATGAAAGTTAAGTCAACGTCATTGATATTTTTTTGTACTGTAACATAGTTAAAAAAAGAATCACAGGGGGAATGAATGCTTTGCAATAACCTATTTTCACCAACAAAAGCCAGCTCAGACACATAATTTATGCAGAACACTTTTGAACACAAGAGCATGGGTCATTTGTTTTTCATGATGGCATTTCCAACCAGAGGAAAAAATGATGCTCGGAATGCTTGTTGTTGGGAAAACCGGATAATTTGGCACAACTTGGCCAAATGGGAAAACCCTTTTTTTCATTCTCTTGACCCACCAGAGCAGCAGGTTCTGTTTGATGGGAATTTGCGGTGTTTGCAATTAATCACACACCTCTTCGTGTGCGGTGGAATAATTCCCCGCCCTCCTTCTACTTTAATAGTGTGGGCTAAAATGCTGCTCCAAAACGTCACATCTCTCAAATGGTGATGCCTTGAGCTTCTTCTTTATAATCACATTTCATCTTTCCCCACACTTTTTTTTTTTTTTAATCACATGAATTATTAGCTCCACTCCGACACATTTCAAAGTTAACATTTTCACAACAAAACTGACTTCCAAGCTGTTCCTCAATTTTGTTGAACAAAATCCGGCAATATGAACACATTTGGCCACATCTTCAAGTGGTAATCTCAGATTGGAACGTGACAGAGCAGAGTAGACTTGTAATGCGAAATTCATAGCATAGTCATATATTCAAAGATCACACATATTTTTCAGAGGAACTCAGAATTAACATGGTTAATCCCAACAAATATAGTTTAGGACTTTTGTGCTTCATAATTGTAGCTTCTGCCTTACATATATGAACACAGATTGTATGACCTAAGTGATAAACTGCTGATGCAAGCAAATGTAGAACAAGTTTCAAATGAAGACATATTTGCTATAATTTTTGTTCCACATATTGAAAAAAACAAAACTGGGACCATCTTACTATACCTTTTTATTGCTTACATTACAATTATATTTCCCTTTGGTAAAGTCACTGCACAAAAGCTCAAAAGCATTGATTTATTAAAATGTGCAAGGTGTGCATTTGTAGTTCATACAGTATTTTACATTTTAGAAACATTGAGGGCCGATTCTCAACTAGAAACTGTTTCGGTTTTGAAATACGTCTTCCTTTTGAATAAAATTTATTTTAGTACACAGTGTCTGCACAGCTTTAACAAGTCTGAATTTGATTTTTCAAAAGTAAGGTCAAATACAAAGTTCTAATGAATAAAAAAACACTCAGGGGCCTTACTAAAGGTTTGTGGTGCAAAAACAAGAGCAAAATCTTAATTGGCCACGCAAACAGATGTGAAAGCTGATCTTGTAACCAGGCGCACCCAGGACTACGTCTGCCAAACGCACGGAATTGCCATGCAGTTCATTTTGTGCATTCTGTGAGGAGTATATGCATATACGGAAAATGGATCTAGTATGCACTATGTACTGTAATTAATCAACACCAAGACAAATTACAATGTCTCATTTCTCTTGTCTCATTTGCCGCATGAGGTAGCGGGGATACATTTTCCACTTATGTAAATGTTTTTGAAATGCATAAACAAACAGAAACAAAAATTATCGCAACATATTGCCCATTCAGCAATACAATTTTGGAGCTTCTGAATGATGTAAGGGCAGTCACAAGAAGGAGTCATGCCAGATTACCTATGACAAAATTCTTTTCAACTCTGCATTTCCTTGTGTTTATATCATTCTAGTAAAGCAATTAGTGCATCCCACTCCCAAAGCAGTTCTTCAGGTGTACTCTCCCAAATTTTAAATGCATTGTTTTACAGTTAAATCAAACAGAAATGGTTTGTATGTAGTTACTGGCTTCCCTCAAATTATTGGAGCAATACAGTACATTTCATTTCTGAAACTCAGTCATATATTTGTTTGTCTTTCACTTACACTTCCAATTCCATCACCTTAAACTTCATTTTGCGCATGTGGTTCCCTCCCAAATGTGCTAAATCAAAATGTCAACCCAGCGCATTGCTGGGTATAAATTCGGACACAACCGATTAATCGGCCATATATTGTTTGCATTTGAAAAGTTCTGAGGGAACCTTTGCTTGGTTCTTTTATCTTTAGTGCTCACTATGATAATAGTAACTACCAGAAGATGTCATATTGTCAGTTGAACTATTTAATGGATGCCAGAATGACTGAGACACAGCTGTGGAGCCTTTTATACGAGATTGGGGAAGAAGATCTAATCCATCCAAAATGGTTTCTACTCTTATACTGTCTTGGCTGCCTACCCACAAGGGGGGCGGCCCTGCCTAGCCCATGTGACTCTACGGCCTTAACTGATTCCATCTAGATGTGTGCCAAGGGTGTCATACATAAAAAGATGCCGAGCCAGCAGGAAAGGTCACAGCAACACAACGGCCTCGTTCCAATCGCCTATCTACCGGTAATTATTAAGAGGTCTAACCAACACATTGCTTGTGCGTTACATAAACAAACTAAAAAACGGAATCCTAAAATCAAATTGTGCACTTAAAATACAATATTGAAATTGGTGTAGAAATAGGTCAAAGCCTCTTATTTTAATTCCAGTTCAAGACATGAGTATAACAATATACTCAAATTGGGTATCACTGCTTCCTACTTACAGCTGTCTTTCGTTTGGATAAACTTGCAACAATTATCACTTTGTGTGTTATTTATACGCTCTCTGCCTGACAGTGCTTTGTCAGAGTGCAGCCAAGGTGACTAATTGTGCACAAGCTGCACTTTTAAAAGGCGAATCTGCTGTTAAAAGGTTTGTTTCACTAACAAGGTGCTGAAAATAAACAACAATGGAACACTCACAAGATGCTCATCAGTAGTCAGGCCAGTGACCATACTCAGTCGTGACTCCGCATTAAGCATGTGTGGGCGGTGTATGAAAATATATAGCCCATCAATGAAATGTTGTGAAATTTTATTTATGTTCTAATCGTGCTTGTGCGGGTTTTCACTGGGTACTCAGACTGAATCCTCCCACGTTCCTTAAGGGGCAGGGACAATTGAGCCCAATGAACTCTACAAAAAAGCGTGGCACACAAGATCAACATTGCTGCGGAGGATTGTATTTCAGTTTGGAAGTTTTAGAACCACTCGTAAATGGTCTCTGTGGTTTGAGTTGACCGGTGTGTAGCCAGTATTGGGCGAGATACTTAAGCGGAAATCAACCCAAACATATTTTTTTCAAGAATATGTTCCCAGCAGTCCCACTAGTTGAAACACGACATTCTGATAAATATTGTGTTTGTGGAATATGAGTTAAGCAGCAAAATGCAGCCCTTTTTAGCCATCTCAGGGGGCAGCCATTTTGTCAATTTTGTCGACTGAAAATGACAGATCACAGTTGCTCAGAACTCAGATAACGACCGATCACAGGTCAGCTTCACAAAACAGGTCAGCCGTGATTGGTCGTTACCTGAGCAGTTGTGATGTCATTTTCAGGCGACAAAAGTGACAAAATGGCCGCCTCCAGAGATGGCTAAAAACGGGTGGATCAACTCTTATTCCACAAATGCAATATTGATCAGAATGTCTTGTTTCAACTAGTGGGCTATCATAGAACATATTCTTGAAAAAAATATGTTTGGATTGACTTCCCATTTAACATGTAATAGTCACTTTTTTTTCTGTTCTGTTGAGAAAAAGTAAAAATAATCAAAGAACTGAATGCAGAACATTTACTGAGCAGGTGTTGTGTTACACAAACTGGTCCCGATTTGACACTAGGAATGGGCAAGTGATTTTGGAGTCAATCCGATACTAAGTAATACTGGACCAAATATTGCAATACTGATACAATATCGATACCGGAAGTGACATGTTTTTGTTTTTTTTTTGTTTTTTTTTTTAGCTGCGAACAAAACCACACGTGCGCTTAAACCAGTGCGAGCGCACATAACATCATTTAAACCAAACTACTTCAAACAATTTTGTGACCACTTCAATTTCATCTTGTCAACAGTGGCGTGCACTCCATGCGGTGTCTACGAGATTTGGGCCTTCACCTTGATTGTTCATCATCCAATCAAATTTACAAAGTTATGGTGGGCGGGACCAGAGCCAGCAGTCTGTTTCTACCAAGGCACAAAGCTCTTTGCCCTTAGCAACACAGCGAAAATTCGGATTGGATGACAATGCTACCTTCTAACTGGCAGATGAATAAATGAATAAATTATATATATATATATATATATATATATATATATATATATATATATATACCATGTCCTTTATCTAATGATGCATCAACTGTTGTGAAAATGCAGCCAATCTCATCACATGATGTTTCCAGACAGCAGGAAGGAGGGAACAACTAGAAATACAATGAGTTAATTGAGTTGGAGATGATTTTAAAACACCAGCTGGACACTTTTTAAATGTACAATAAGTGCTGGAAAAGATGTTATATGTTTATCAGAAGGTTTCTGAGCTTGTAACTGTTTTGCTTTTTCCTACATTTTAAAGGTGTTTATAATGTAAATTTACGAAAACAGTCTGATACTTGTGCAGCGGCATGTGGCTCATGTAAGTCTTAAATTCTTATTGGTATTATTGCCCAAGGTTATTTTGAATGTTCTCTTTAAAGTAGTTGTAAATAACTGTCTGTGATCCTGAGACAGCTCAAAGTTTGTTTTTAGTGAGACAGCAGCAATTAATTAGAATTAAAAATGTTGTCCATTATTGTATTACATAAGGTGATAGTTACTGTAAATGTGTTGCTTTTACCATTTCTACATGACAACAGCCTTATAAAAAACATTTTTACTTTACATTACATGTATACTTTAAATTTCTGGTAAGTTTGACTCAGACCTGTCAAATGAATGCAAGCGCTATAATGCCAGGCCAGTAGTTGGCAATGTGACTTATAACAAAATACTTGTCCCTATAAATCTTATGGGAATCCTTGTTTGAATACCTGTTATCCCATTAGCCTGTAGAAAGTCAATAAATTGAAGCTACTTTTTGCTGGAGAAGCATTGTAAGTACAAACGCAACAACAGTGCTGTGGTCCACTATGGTCTGTCCTTTTGTTTTCACAGACGCTTACTTTACAGTACGTTTTGAGAGAGGAACAAAAAAGGTGTCTTTAAAACCAGAAAATTTGAGATCCTTTTTAAAATGTTTGTTTTAAAGGCCCCAAAAAAATGTATTGTCATGAATGAAATGAATTGAGTTGCGTGACCCGTTTTAAATGGTTGCGCATCACTTTTTCCATATAAAAAAATGCCACTAAACACGCTGTATGTTATCCACAACAAAAACACAAATTGAGGACAATAGAGCAGAGCTTCTAGCATTTGATTCCTCAGAGATGTGTCTCCTCAAATCTAACACATGTAGGTCCCACGTTAATAGGATGGGCCTCAATTCGTACAGACACACCTACAGCTCTGTAAATCTTCCACTCTTGGTACATACCAGTTAAAGTCATGCCAGCCATCCAGGTAAATCATCCGGGCATGTGCAGTAAAAAATAAGTTCCTCTATTTTCGGCAGCCTCCTAATAAGCAGATAGGGCTGTACAGGCGAGCAGTCTATATGTCGAGGCTGGCACCACGCAAAGCTCCGAGACAGAAGAGCCGGTGCGGCTAACAGCCATCAGCGGCCCGCACGTCTGCTGTGAAGAGGCCTGGTGTAGGCACCAACACTCCTGGGAGGACAGCAATCAATAAAACCCACAACCCCGGAAGATTTGTGGGAAGAAATGTGTTGAGGCAAAACAGGCTCATTTGGAGTTAAACTGTCTTATCAGTGAGGTTGGAGCAGCTGGCTCAATGTCTCTCTTGAGAGCAAGGCAAGAGGAGATGCTGTATTCACTGTAAGATGCTTTTGGACAGGCTCCACAATTTGGAACGTCAGAATAATTGGCCAAATGAAGGTTCAGAATGCACTCAAACTGCAGTCTGCATGTGCCTTGTGTGTACACATGCCAATTTGGGTTTAGTTTTTATGTCCTGACAACTTGTTTACTCACTGCTGTATTTGACAAATGTCGGCGCGCTCTGACATTTACAGCATCCCATTTTAGTCGGATCTATTTTTAACTAAATGGCAAATTTCAAGAGGGGAATTAAAGATAAAACAGCACTTTTTGAAAAGAGAAGTTGTATTAAATGGATGGGACACACTTGAAGTTAGGAACCAAACTCAAACAAGTAGCTTGATTTTTTTTTCTTAATTCTGAATATATTATGTGGATTGCAAAATGATGATGATCAAGTGTTAGCATGAAGTCCTGATGAAGGTTTTGTGGCATTAACAAAGGTTTTTTTTGTATACTGTGTATAATCTCAACACAAAAAGAGAATAATGGTCTCAGAACAAGCCCTTGCAGAAATATACATTTCGTCTACATTTTCTGACCTTTTTTCACCGTGCGCTCCAGATGTGTCCGGGTTTGTCAGTATAATAAAGTGATCATTTTGTGACCAATATTCTAGCCCAGCATTTTATGACGTGAAATGGGAGATAATCAATGAAAATATGATTCATATCTGTATGAGCGCAAGATGTAATTTACATGAAAAGGGATTTTGAGACATTAAGATCACCTCTGTCAAAAAATTATTAACTTTTGGGGATGGATGACTGTGAAAGCAGGTAGTTCATATCCGGGAGGCACACTTGTTTAGCCCTTGTTTTAATTAAAGATACAGCTCAATATGCATATGGTCATAGTTCTCTGATAAGCTCTTTTAACCGAGATGGAAAGTAGTTTGGGGTCGTACATCTTATTCAATCACTGAATCGCAAGCTAGTGATTTAATATTCTCATAACAGGTTTACAAGAATGAAAACATGCATCGTGTAAATCTGGATCTAGTGCACTTTCAAATAGAATGACAGAGTTGTCAGTGTCCTCTGTGGTAGTTTTTTTTTCTGAGGGAGACACTGGCTATTTGTTAATTGGATTTTCTCCAATGTGAAAGACATACTATTTTCTATTCCATTTTTTCTTCATAGATGGTATGGAACTCTACTCTGAGTCACATTATATTTTTGACCACTTATTACTAGACATGGTTCATAGGGCTCAATAAATAATTAGCATATGCCAGACTCCTGGACAGACGGCTGTCAAAGGCATTTTGAATTTGTCCAAAAACAAAATGGATGTATTTGAAACAGCACTTCATATCAAATTTAAACTGTGCATTGGGAAGAAAGAAGTCACCATAGGGTGGGGCATTGTATCCATTTGCCTATAATGTCAAAGTCACAGTATAATCAACAGGACAATGAAACTTGGTTACTCTTTCAGATGAAGGCATGGCCATGGTTTGTCAAAAGACAATTGACTCTATCAGCGTCGTGTCGTGGTCATATCGCATTTACTGTACATTAGACCACAACATTTAATTTCATTACAGGACAAGAAATGAGCTTACAGGTGTTATTTTAGTGTTTCAAGATTTGTGTGTATGGTATGTACGGTAACATGCTTCCTCTCATATTGCAAATATGTGCATTTAAGGTATACTGAAGATTAACCTGTCCATAGGTATGAATGTGAGTGCAAATTGTTATTTGCCTGTCTGTGCCTTATATTGGCTGGCAACCAAGTAAATTCATTTAATTCAAAATAAATAAAACAATCGGTCACTTTTAGAGCTTCATATTTGAAAATGCTGCGATCGGCTGGCGACAAGTCGATTGTGTACACGGACTCTTGCCCAAAGTGACAAACCTGATGAACCTAGAACATGGGTGGATACCCGAAAGACATCTTCTGTAAGGAGACTATGGCAAGGCAGATCGGGAGGACTCAAAATGTTATTTTTGGAGCAGACTTTATAATTGTGTTCAAATCTGTCCATCCATCCATTTTCTATACCATGCTTGTCCTTAATAGGGTTGTATCAAATATGCAACCCTAAAAAGAGATTTTTAGAGACTTTTAGTTAAACTAAAAGTCACATTGATTCAACCCCATCCCAAATTCACAAATAAAGTGTACACTTCTTTGAAAACCAAAGTATTGTCACCTTGTCTTTAGAGTCCATGGATGGAAGAGAGTCATACTGGTTGCTGGAGCAAAGCCAAATAAGTCAAGTGTCCCATGTGCTGTGTCTACAATAAGTGGAGACATATGGTTCACTTTGGGTAAAAATCCGCCATCCCAGATCCATAGCGTGCGGACGTGCCCAGAATGTGAGACATGCGGTGTGCTCGTGGCACATCCAGCCGACCGTAGACCTTTTGGCTGTCATCCTCAGTAGAAAAGGTGCGACCGAGGTGACATTCACATCTTCGGTAATTATCAGGACTATGATGTGGGAACATTAATGATGTATGAGGGCTCAGTGAGGGGTGAGTGGCTGCTTCCCAGGCCCTCATTACATTGCCATCCCGGCAGAGAGAGAGGCTGCGCTGCCACACCCAAGCGTGGATTCTACACATTTTTAATTGGGGCCCGGCTGGGCTCAGCCCAAAAGGACAACGTGTGCCCTCCTTCCCATGGGCTCACCACCTGTAAAAGTTTAGTCGGACTCGCAGTTGGACGCCCGTTTAAAAATAGAGGCGGACCGGCCTATAGACGGGTACTATTTTTTTTCCCCCCGGGAAAAAAAGGCGAATGATGGATGACGGAAGGGTACTCACGCTGCAGACGGATGACAAATAACAGACACTCAATTTTTAATAAAATGCCCAGCTCATCTGCGCTGGTGTGCGAGGTAGAGAAGTTCCGACTAGATATAGTCGGACTCGCCTCAACACAACTTGGGCTCTGGTACCAGTCCTCTCGAGAGGGGGAGTTGCCCATGATGAGAGCAGGTGTGAGCATACTTATTACCCCCCCATCTTGGCGCCTATACATTGGGGTTCACTCCGGTGGACAAGAGGGTAGCATCCCTCCGCCTTCTTCCTGACTGTTCTTTGTGCCTATGCACCAAACAGCAGTTCAGAGTTCCCGCCCTTTTTGGAGTCCTTGTAGGGGGTGCTGGAGAGTGCACCTTCTGGGGATTCTATCATTTTGCTGGGTGACTTCAATGCTCACGTGGTCAATGACAGTGAGACCTGGACGGACTTGATTGGGAGGAACAGCCCCCCGATCAGAACCCGAGCGGTGTTCTGTTACTGGACTTCTGTGCTCGTCACAAATTGTCCGTAACAAATGCCATGTTCAAACATAAGTGTGTCTATATGTGCACCGATTATCGATTCGATGATCGACTTTGTGGTTGATTTGCGGCCGCATCTTTTGGACACTGGGGTGAAGAGAGGGGCAGAGCTGTCAACAGATCACCACCTGGTGGTGTGTTGGCTCCGATGGTGGGGGAAGATGCCGGCCCGACCTGGCATACCCAAACGTATGTGAGGGCTTGCTGGGAATATCTGGCAGAATCCCCAGTCAGAAAGAGTTTTAACTCCCACCTACGTCAGAACTTCGCCCACGTCCCGGGGGAGGTGCCGAGCATTGAGTCTTAGTGGATAATGTTCCGTGCCTCCATTGTTACGGTGGCCGCAAGGTGGTCGGTGCCTGTCGTGGCGGCAACCCTCGAACCTGTTGGCGGACACTAGTTGTGAGGGGTGCCGTCAAGCTGAAGAAGGAGACCAATCGGCCCTTTTTGGCCTGTGGGAGTCCGGAGTTAGCTGATGGGTACTGGCTAGCCAAGTGGAAAGCAGCCTGGGTGGTCACCGAGGCAAAAACTCGAGCATGGGAGGAGTTCAGCACGGCCATGGAGAACAACTTGAGATCCGCCCAGAGTTCCTCAAGGCTCTGGATGTTGTGGGAGTGTCCTGGTTGACACGCCTCTGCAATATCACATGAACACCGGGGACAGTGCTTCTGGATTGGCAGACCGGGGTGGTGGTTCTCCTTCTTAAGAGGGGGGATCGGTAGCTTTTTCACCCAGTTTGGGTTACTTTTGACAAAGCAGTTTTAAGAGTGCCAGATTTACTTTGTAAAATTAATTTGTGTATGTTTTTATTCAATTAATTGATAATTAATTACATTGATCATATTGTACTAATCACTCAGGCGCTTTTCTGTGTATGCAGGGAACATTAAAAAGAAGTCAACAATAGAAATATACACTTTGGAGGAGTTAATATATGAATGTACTTGGGCATGGTAGTGTACAGTGTCAGCGGATCGACTGGCTATGAACAGGGCCTCTAACTCCGACAATTGGTCATTGGGTGTTGGAAAGCTGACCATTCCTCACAGGAGTCAATAATTGTGCTTGCTCTGTTGTTGTGCTAATTGTTGTAATGGGTTGAAAGCATTTACACATTTTAATGCATTTCCAATGTATGCACACAACAATAAAGGCGATCTTAATCTTATAAACTGGCATCGAAACAGTCAGTAGTTTATCAATTCTAATTTATCTGCTCAGCGCACCAAAATAAATATTAGATTAACACTGCATTGACATTATAAACGGGAATCAGAATGTCAAATTGGGAACTTTGAACTTGAGAGACTCGATTTTGCCCTCTTGTAACCGGAATGGACAAGATGTCTGATTATCTCTGATTAAAAATGATTAAGCACCTACTTGCTGAAGTCAATGAGTATTGATTGAGAGGAGCGCTGAATGTGGGGCTGTTGTGGGCGGATTCCTACAGGGCTTCAAATTTCTCATTTTAAATCAGGGAGGTGCTCATTGGCGAGATGGAAATCATTAAAGCCATCCACTTCTCTCCTGTACAAGGATTATGGATCTCTGGTCTGTGTCCACAGCTTGCATGCTGAGCAGAGGCAGAGCTGCCAGTCATTGTGGAAAGAGAATAGAGGCTTTACATGAAGCATTAAGATAGGAGTGAAAAGATGAGAATCTACATTGTGTGACATGACGATCAGGAAACCAGCTTAAAGGGAAACGTAGTTAGCATCGCTGTCATGTGCACAGGAGGATTCCAAGGAGATGATTAGCCGTTTGCATGCTGATAAACTGCATCGTTACGTTGGGCCTCTTGTTGTCTGACTTTCACAGCCTCGCGTAGACATGTCAGGCTGCTTGTCTTGCGCTCGCAATAGCACGTGCATGACTTCCTGTCTAATCAGGTGTGGTATCCATGGAAACGGAGAGAGCCGAATGTCACGCACAGCATCTTTGTCTCATGACGCTCCTGGCAAGTGGTGAGACTGCAGGGATCTTGGCCTGTATGGATCATGTTGCTTTCAGTCTGGATGCTCTAACTGCAACACATACTCATAAACAGGCATCACCGGGGTGCAGGGTATGAGTTCCTCTCTGTGGGGCTCTATGAGAAATAAATGAATATGCTACATTATTCAATCTATGATTAATAGTGTAACGGTTATTATCTCTCGCAGCCTCTCCCGAGACTTCAGCTCAGTGAGCAAATAAAGTATTAACGCCACAAGTGTACTTTAGGTTTTTTTCCTGCAGCCGACCCACACCCCCCCCCCCCACCACCCACCCCAGAAACTCATGGAGAGAAAGTGTGGTGATGGCCATAAGATTGTAATCGGGACCTATTGCAGAATTATACGTCTGGTGTGGCTCTTTAATATAAATAGACCAGGGACAGGTAACTGGCGGTCGGCGGGCATGCGGCCACACTCTGAGTGGCTGTTTAATGCACCCCCCCAAAATTTTTTAATTAAAAAAAATATATATTTATTAACTTTCTACGAACAACTACAGTGGCCCCCCGAATCGTGGCGCGGCACCAGTAAACTCATGTATTCGCAGATTTTTTTTTTTTTCCAGTATTTTTAATTTTTTAATTTTTTTTTTCTTAGAACATTCCCCCCCTTCGTTTTTCACACCAAATGTATATTATAAGTTGCTCAACATTTTTATGAAAATGATTGTGTTTAATAATAAAAAAAGTTTTTGCAATGCACTGCAATGGGTGTCAATTATACGCGTATTTTCATTATTCCGACCATTATTCCTTGCAAATAGCAGGGTTCCACTGTATAGTTTTAAGTTGTAATATCACAATTTTCCACTAGATGTCAGACATGGCTAAAGCTACCTGTATATCAGAAGACTTCCAGATGATTTGGAAAAGACCCTTGGAAAACTGTCATCTGACACCTGCTCAGATTTAAAGGCAAGTTATCGAGTTTTTTGTCACAGCCTTGTCTCAGGCTGAGATTTTAAAAAGACTGAATTTTGCAGGGTCACTTTTTACAAGACTTGCAGGGTCACTTTTTACAAGACTAAACTAGATTCTTTAGGCATTTTTTTCTCACAATGCAAATTTTTCTCATCATGCTCAGTTGCATTTTCGCCAGTATTTCCACTTCGTCCATGCCGATCTCGTGATTGTTTACAAAGTTTCCTATTTCCGTTTTTGTTCGAGCTCACCTATTGCTTGTTGGTTCTGTCACGTCACCTCAAAGACTTGTGATAATATCAAACACTATCTTAATACCAAGACTAGGAAAAGACTGATTTAAAACAGCTGAGATTACTACATTACATTTAACGTTTGAGAAAAATGGAGTGCGCTGTGACTCCAGTAAAACTCTAAAACTTCCGCCTGACTTTCAGTTTTTAGGCTGAGACTGTGAAAATCACTGCCCGTAAACCGCCCTATACTACAACATGACACTCACACAATTGTATGACAGTTAAGAATGTTATCATTACTAAAACATGAACACATATACACAATGTTACTGTTCAATGACACAGTATGTCCCACATCTTTTTTTGCAATTCAACATAATTATTTCATGCAAGCACTTGTGATTACTGTAATTACATTCAATCTGTGTGTATTTAATGTTTGGATACTTATTCAAAACTCCTGGACCTGCGTAATAATTGTCCTCCATGAAGTGTTTATATTTTTGCGCCTTGCATCTTAAAATGATGTATATCGACATGGTTAATTGACATCCACACAAAGCTTGTGATGTCATCAAAGCCATGCATCTATAGGCTACATAATTTTATGCTCAATTTTGCCATCTGATTTTGACTTGAACACATTAGTAAGGCTATGTTCATTTATGATAAACCATTATCATCAAGCACCTGCTCCAAACATTACGTTCATATTATTATTATACCTTCTATTATGCGTTCTTTATTAAACCAAAGAAATGGCGAATGGCTCTCCTCTTCAGCATGTTGTCATCACATATTTTCACTAACCCTAACCACTATGAAGTGAATGGGAGAGGCATGATGCATGTTTTGAAGGCTGACACAGATGCTCAGACTTGCATTATCAAACCTGTATGGCTACAATCAGGAGAACATGGACAACTTTAAAAAAAAAAAAAAAAAAAAAAAAAAAAAAAAAAAGTCAATCATAGGCCACATATAGGGACTTATATAACCTTGACGCTCACATTCATACCGCTACTGAGGAGGAACTGAATCCACAGTGCCTGCACAAGAGTCAGATGAGTGAACTGTTACACCATCAGTGACTCCATCAGTGGTAATATAAAGTATTGTATGTAATTTTGACGAATCGTATCTGTTTGTCATTAGATGGGGATACTGTGTTTAATAATGTTATAACTGGGGCATATGAAGGGGCAACATATGAAGTTTAGTATGTAAAGAAAGTAAATATCATGATGTTTACTTTTGATACTTGAATAATACTAAAATGCATAAAGCGACTCTTTATTCAGCAGAATATATGTTCACAAAACGTAAAGTTTGCGTGAACAGCATCATACGTTATGTACAATTAGTTATAAAAGAGAGCCCCTTGGATGTGGCTTGGCTTGGATGTGAACACGTACAATGGCCAGAACTAGTCATTTACTCCCAGGGAAGTTTCAAATTGCTTTCTGGTTGTTGTCATGGCGAAAATAAGGGAATGTGATGTTAGAAACTGCTACAAAGTTCCTTTCAAAGGTGAAAGTACAGTAAACCCACCCCCATCGCAGGGGTTACGTTCCAAAATATCCCCTCACTAAGTGAAATCTGTGATATAGAAATACCCTATTTGAATACTCCCAAGGTATCTTTTTATAACAATTTATGATACATTTTTTAAAGGTCTTTAAACGGATTGTTACAATTAAAAACACATTAAAAACATTTAATATATTTAGAGAGTAACAACTATGGATAAGTATAACTGGAGACCGATTTCTGTGTTCACAGTTGACATACCGTTTTTACAAAACTAACAAACATACAATATACATCAATAATCAAGCCCAAAGATGTACATTAAAAATGAAGCTACAGCCATTGCTTTCTGGAGGTGTAAAACGCAGGATGGAAGAGGATTGATACACATATAAAAAAATGAGACTGACCTTGACATACCTCCTGATTGCCCCCCCCCCAAAAAAAAAATACTTCCTGTTTTCCCTTTTCGTCTTTCAAATGCACACATTGTTAAACACATTAGTATGCTGCCATCTATTGGCCAAAAGTGAAATTACACCCCAAACAACAAAACCTAGTTGTAACTGGACTCCCCCCCAAAAAAATCTGTGAAATAGCGGGACTACGAACCCAGAATTGTGACCTGCTAGCACAGAAAATAAATCTCCACAGATAAGAGTCCTGGTTGAAGTCCTTCCCAGGTTTATCAACCGCACACATTTTCTCTTAATTGTATGGGGGTTTACGCTGTATGCTTTGGCTCTCCATGACCCTAAACATGGAAAATGGATGGATTAATTATCCATTACTATTTTTTTAAGGAATGTTTTTGTTGACAGGAATATTTTTCTGCCCTCAAATGAGATTAAGCATTGATCACGACAGGTAAACCGTTCTCCATAGTGTACCAACATAGCAAATGTACATTTCAGTGCATTCTTCTTCGGCTGTTTCCAGAAACCATTAGAAATCATACCATGCCAAGGTGGGCATTTTTAAATTCAGGAACTACAGAGCTGCAGCACAATGAGAGTTATTGTCAGATTTTTTTTATTCCCTGCTTCCTGCACAAGTCGTCCTCGGCATGCCTGGCGACTGAAGGGTCTATAAATGCTCCATGCTCTGCGTCCTGTGAGTTACAAGGCTCTGGGCAGGCAATAACTCACACCATTAAACATAACGAGGGCCTAGACATCAGCAACAATGAAAAATCATGTCTGATCCTAAAATGATGAGATGTAATATTCATTTCCTTAATGCATTCAAGAGTTAAGACTTTCAAAGTGACTGACAGGTGCTCTGTGTAGAGGTCAGTATAAAAAACTAAAAGTTATTTGCATCTGTCCCTTGAAACATGCTGCACCAACATACAGATAGATTGGATTACATTTTTCAGTTGGCAACACAACAGTCACAATGGCCTCACTACTCAACAGACTTGTGAATCAAAACTAACAGAAGCAGTTATTTCTGCTTTTATGGCAGAGATTCTATCTACCGTATTTTTCGGACTTTAAGTTGCTCCGGAGTATAAATGCACCAGTCAAAAAATGCATCATGAAGATGAAAAAAAACATAAATCACTCTGGAGTACAATAGCATTTTGGGGGTAAATGTATTTTACAAAAAGCGAGGCCAAGAACAGTAGAGCTCAGACTCGCACCCAAAATCCCAGTTCCCTAATTATGAGTGCGTTCGGAAAAATGCTCAGAGCGTGCAATGCTTCACTTCGACCGTTCAGAAACTCAGACTGTTGTTCAAATGTGCTGTTCGGTTATTCAGAGAGCCCCAAAAAGGAGTGCCAGAGCCTAGTGCGTCGGGCAGTCCATGTCGAAACAGTTCACACACGAGCTGTTGATTGGTTTATCGCATAGGCTGCGTTTGGAAATTAATGGAGGAGGAGCACGCTGTTCCGCTCCGAACACAAACACGCTCCGAGTGATGCTAGGGTGTCAGAGTTCATTTTCAAACGCACCCAGTGTTTACAGCTGAAAACTTCTACTTCTAACTATGGGAATTAAGTTTTTCTTTTTACTTTATAATGTCTTTCCTGAACTAGAATCCTGCGTCACATTGTGGCCAAAGGTAGAATACTGTTCGTGTTCGGTTATTGCGACTTTTGGTGCTGTTGTGGCGTAAGGAAGCTGCATGCTAAACTAGTGATGCTACACATTAGTTGCCATACCACTATTCGTCTTCCGCTTCCATTTCTTCTTCTGCTTTCTTTTGGCGGTTGGCAAATACTTTTGTTGCATTATCGCTACCTTCTTTCTACCGGCAGTAATGCACCAAAAGTATTTGCCAACCGCCAAAAGAAAGCCAACACAATTAGGGAACAGGGATTTTGGCTGCCAGTCCCAGCTTTAATTTTAATAAACTACAGTACAAGACACACTTGCGTATAAGTTGCAGGGCCAGCCAAACTATGAAACAAAGTGTGATTTAAATTCCAAAGAATACAGTAGTTTCTATACTGCTCATCCAGTTCAGGGTCTGTAGCCTATGCTTGGTGACTTTGTATGAGAGGCACGGTACGCCCCGCTATGATTCCTTGTCAATCACAGAACGGACACTTAGAAATTGACAACAGACCATCAATTACCGTGACATCCTTCCATTCATTTTCTATCCTGCTTATCCGCCAATCGCAGAGCACATGTAAATAAACAACCACTCAGATTTATACTTATAGAAGATTGAGTGCCTTCATTAAACGTAACGTGTAATTTTGGAACGTTAGAGAAAGGGAAGAACATGCAAAGACCACACAAGAAGGCCAGCCAACCTTCTACTCTTAACCTAACATCAAAAACAAGTAGAATGACCATCAGGAGTGTGCATCTGTCCAATAAAAGACGTTTTCCATAACACACCTAAAGACCATATTTATTTAATCACAAGATGGTATCAGCCTACATGTATTTGGACATGTAGGACCCAAGCAAGAGTCTTCTTGCTGTGGGCCACTGTGCTGCCCACTTTTTCAGGAATGGAAAAAGCAAAATTCAGGAGATTATTTCTATTCAACGCAAGCATATATTGAATAGTCCACAAGGTCACGCCATTTGATGTAGTGTATTGCAACATTCAAATGTATATTTAAATCTGTGAGTCATTTTTTGGTGTAGGCGCTGCACATCACACATTGCTCAGAGTTGCTAGTTTAAATTTAACGGCCTGAAATGACGATGGTGCAATTCAATGACATACGCAGTACACGTAGGGTAGAAGTTCATTTATAATTTTTTTTTGCTCATCCATGTTATGTAGATTTATGTCATTACATACCTCCGTGATTAAAATCCCTCCTCTCTGACACCATAACGCCTCAGCAGAGCGCTACGAGTAATAAATGGCAATCTGTTAACGCCATACTTCCTCTGCCACGTTCATCTGTTACTGCATGACAATCAAAATTCAGCAATTAACCTGCTCAGTCACCCCACGGTGAGCTGGACTAGAGCTCAACTTCAGAGGTGGTAAATGAAGTTAAAAGCGACGTGGGGGCGTGAGGCTCACAAATGAAGGCTGACACTGAGATGGAAAGCTCTTCATAAGATATTTCACATGTCTTGTGAAATAATTTTCCCCTTTGTAAAGGGGACAGACGAGGGAAATTCCTCTTTTGTGTGTCAAGGTAACACTGGAAAATCGCGGTCAAGTTCCAAGTACGCTGAGCTGATACAACTGAGGTAGATTAATCATCGCTAAATAACCATAACATTGTGAGAATACTGGACATGGTAGAAAAGAATCAACAAACTTAGCTCTGGTCACTTCAATATACTCCAAAGTCTTAACTTTGCCACAGCCAGTTTTCTTGCAGCCCTCAAGAACACAATAAAATAAAAATAAACGGGAAAAAAGAGCCTCTGTCTCCTCTATTGATGATGTTTGTTAGCTTGTCTTCATCACAATGATGTGTTCAATCTGTGAACATTTTAACGCTGGTAAAGAATTGTGACCTGCTAGCACAGAAAATAAATCTCCACAGATAAAACGGTCCTGGTTGAAATCCTTCCGAAAGTTCTCAACCGCACAGATTTTCTCTTAATTGTAATCTAGCTATCATCCACCAAAGTATCCTAAAGCAAAGAGGAAAAAGCCAATGACTAATGATGATGAAATAACAAAAAAAAAGTATCTTTTAGTCAAAATCCTTTACTTGAAAAACATTTTTAACTAAAATGTTCATGTACAGTACTGTATTTAGTAGCGGTGTAACTGTACACGTGGGTGTATTAATACGTTTCGGTATGGCATTCGTCCACTTGCGTTCGGTTCGGTCCACTTATAAGTGCGATCTTACGCACGGGCGCTATTGACTGTTGCATGCGGGAGAGGAGGGCGGCGGCACTCATGAGGAGCAAACGAATAGGCAAACAAGCCAGAGCTCGAAGATCCCCCAGTAAACTGTGGTCTCTGTGGTTTGTGAACATTCTGGCTGTCCTGTTAAAATTGCCGATGGGGAAAGATATGTGTATAAGTCCCAAAGTTGTGTGCCGACATTGCTACATGAGAACGGCGGCTATGCTGTAGCTAGCACGTCTAACATAATAACACTTAAAACAACATCATCCGACTTTGAATGTTTCTTAGACGAGGAAGCAAGCAGTCTTTTTAGCCAAAAACAAAGTACAACAGCTCTCTCCTTCGTTCTCCGCTGCTCCTCTCACTAGCTGTACGATGCATTCATGAACCTCGGAAACATCACTACTCAGCAAAACACAAATCCGACCACAACACAGATAACCCAATTCGTTACAATATGCTGTTGAACATTCAAAGATTTTAATACCTAAGAAGTGTAAATAATTTCATAAAGACTTTAAAGTTACTGTATTTCATTGTAAAACGAGTTTTAATACAGTTAGCAATAATTGTAACTGTTATTGTATGTATTTTTTTTCATCACAAAAAGTGTATGTGTCCTGTAATGACAACTTGTCTTTAACTTTAATACTTAGATGTGTCATAGGCTGTTGCTGCTGAGTGTTTAAAGATTTCAGTGTCTTAATTATTTACAAAATTAAGAGAGCTTTATTGTTAGTGTATTTTTTATTCTGGTGTCATTTCTTAGAATGTCACCCAAATGGTTCGCTTTTATTATCCCCCCCCCCCAAATTTAACCATTTACTTGAAATCTTTTCAAAATAAACATATTTAAAACCAAATTTTCCAAGAAACCGAACCGAACCGAAATGTGATTTACCGTACCCCTAGTATTTAGTGAAGTGGCACCAGGAACGGATGGACTGTATTTACATTTTGGGGAGATACCGACAACTTGGGCTATTGGTAATGGCATGCAGCTCGCGTGGGCTGATCTATATATTCTATATAATATTCTCGTGGAGTCTCCTGACGCGCTCCGTTGTCTGGTGACCGACGGTGTTTGTGTTGGCAGCAAAATGCTATCCCTGTTGCACTTAAACAGTTGTAAACAATTCAATGCACTCACGATACTGCCGGCTGGTAAGTGGATGCGAAATCAGCTAGCTAATGAGGGTTACATAATATGTAAGAATTATGAAACCTTTTTTTGGGGCGGGGGGACGAAATGTAAGGAAAAAAGTGCTTTAAAACAACGAGGACGGACGGGGTCGGAGGACGATTATTTTTATGAATAAGGACGGAGGGACGATGACGGGAGGGTGCCCAGGTTGCCGGCGGAGGACGGACCGGCAAAATAGGGGAAAGCCTCCATCCATTTTAAAATACACTAACCACTTACAGATAAAAATATTAAGGCGACAGTATTACCTCAGTTTAAGTTGTACCATCATTTATAAAAATGTCAGGATGGCTGGTACAAGCTGCAAAGTTTAATCAAAGGTGAATGTACTATTTATAATTGTCTTTATTTTTAGTTTGCACATGACTTAAATAATTCAGGCTGTAAGCTAATGATGGCGATATAACAGCAGCTGCTTGCCGGTGTGATATGCTGCGATTTATATGATCCAATTCGTCGACTAAGTGCAAATGCTATCGGTGACTAGTCGACTAACAAAATAATCGTTTGTGGCAGCCTTAGGTGAGAATTGTTATTGCATAGCCGACATGGACTGGGTTAGTGCTCAACATTAAAATACGGTATGTTACTCATGTGACATGCATAAAATGTGCCAGGGAGAGCATCAAATGAAACCTGAATTAGAAATGTGTGTGTGTGTGCGCCTGTAGGGAGTTTATAACCTCCACCCTCCCAACTGAACCTCACCACCCCAGGTAAAACTGTCTAGAATCACCCGTGACATACAGTATAATAAATTTTCCAACTATTATCTGCCACGCGATTTTTTTCCATGTCAGTAGAGCAGGATGAGCGTTGTCTTCCAGCTGTTTAAATGTTGCAAGCAGCAACGTTGACAGCTGTGATGTTGAAGCAGAATTAGCTCCTGTTCCTGTCGCTGTCTTCACCACGGCCTCATGATAACCTGAAGAGGAGAAATCAACCTGAGACATGTGCTTGTTCTGCCAGCACCGTTTGAATTACATAATGGCCGGCCGGGCAATCCAATTGTCTCCAATCATTCCAGCTCCGTGTGCCATCCATCTTTTTTATTAGTATCCTGAGATACGACTTGGTTATGTTTATTGGTGAACCAATTCCACATGAAAAAGTGAGGTGGTAAAAAGTAGGTTTACCTTCAAGGTTGCATAATTTGCAAATCTTGGTTGGGCCTAGTTGCTGGGTCAGATGCTGTATGAACATGAAACAGGAAGATTCCAAGGACATATTCGAGTAAAAAAAAAAAAAAAAGTCCTTGCAAGATGGGAAAATGCAGTGAAATTGGTTCCACGCAGGCATGGCAAGGATGCAGTTGTTCAGCACAAGGATTTCTGAAATTGAATTTCAATGGCACATTGAGCACTACATTAAGAGTTTGCCAAAAATGAGAATCGAAGCTGTGACGGATTGAGACAAATCACTGGCCAAACGAGCTGACAACAAGATGCCTGAAGCATTGTATTACTATTCAATTAGCATTTAAGTGGGTTTAGGGGATAATTGTTTCGAGTTGCTTTGCAGATAAAATATGAGAACTTCCTGCACATTTTCTCCTTAGAGCCACTTTGACGGTAACACTGAACCGCCTTTGTCTTCTCCATTGTGGGGCACTTGTGCACTGCAAGCTTCAAATAAAGTAGAAGAGCCAACTGGATAGCAATGTCACAATAGTTAAATACTCTTTTTTTTTTTTTTTTATTGTGTTGAGGCTGAATGCATCCTCATGCCCCATCCGTGAACATGATTGTAACAAATAACAATTTCCACACATATAGAGTAATCACACTGTTGTTTCATGTTGCTCAGCATCCAGTGGAGCTCTCTCTCTGACATCCAGGCAGCACAATACCATTGCCTCTAATGCATAATAATGCTATCAAGTGGCTCTTAATGAATAATAGAATCTTCTCAGAGTACCAGTTGGCCTTGAAAACAAGAGCTTGAAAAAAAGAGGGGAAAATATGCACTTTTCCATTATACATTTTACCTTTGTCTCCTCACAAACATCAGGCACTGAACTTTCCTTTTTTTTTTTTTTCCTTTTTATAAATCCATTAGGAAGACTAATAAGCGTGGGAAACCTTGCTTTCAGTCTCATGGTGCATTAATCAGTGACGCTCTAATATGCTTTTGGTCTGATTATGGCTGTGGCTTGCCCGGAGCTGATAAACACAATGACGTATGCTTTGTGTCCCTGATGGACTTCTATGCAGCCTACTGAATAGAAAACCAACACAAGTGTACAACAACAACAACCTGCGTGCACCCATTTTGTTCCTCACAATTTGATTTTCTCTTTTTAATTATGGCAGAATGATGATGTATGTGCCACTAATAAGACATGAATGGGAAATGAAGGGTCGGTGAGACCGAGATAGATGACTCCCATTATTTTACCAATTGGATAGAAGCCCCTCTATATGTTCTAATTTGAATGATAATAAAATTCTGAATTGCTTTGTCCTAACAGGCCACTTTCTCCGTGATAAGCAGCTCGGCAAGATAACCTTGTCCTGTAACCCAGACTCCCACTAGCTTCACAGGGCTGTAATTGCTCGTAAGAAAGGCACAGGACATACAGTATACACCGTTATAGGGCTGCGTACAGTGAGAAGCTGACTTACCCTTTACACTCCTCTGCTGCGTTTTGCATGTGTTTTTTTTTTACTAGAGGCTGGAGTGAACAAATGGAGAACATATATATATATATATATATATATATATATATATATATATATATATATATATATATATATATATATATATATACAAGACGTCAATACATGGATTGCGATACGATTCAAGGAAGATTCACTTTAAAGTAGAAACGTTTGATTTGGTTCGATTCAGAGGGGTTCCGATTCGATTCAGTACGGCACGGCTCAGTTCGAGAGTGTGTATAAATTTCTTGTTATCATTTTAAAATATGAATGAAGTTGCCAGTAGGCTACTGTAAGTGTGGCGTTGCCTTCTAAAATGTGACTCTCCAATAAAAGACGATTTGATATGCAGTGGAACAATTCGATCAGGTTTGATTCGATAAACACATCTTTTATATCAAAAACAAATTTCCATTTCTGATCTTTTTTTTTTTTTTTTTGCTATACACCCAGTCCAGATTTTATCGTCAATGTTGGACATGCATTCTTCAGTCCAGTACGTTATCACAAAGATTTCGGGCTAAATTAAACACAAAATGCTCCCTTGATCAGTGGTTAAAGGTTTGAAGTGAACTGATATTTTTAGCCTGTCCATGAGCAGTGGAGGATAAGGTAGCTTTGCGAGTATAAATAATATATCACATCAACCTGTTTTTAGAATACATTTGAAAAGCGATGAAAGGCGATAAAGTGTCTCATCCGGGTGGCCTGATATTTGCGGCAGTCACTTGTAAGTTGACAAGCGGCGCTCTATAGGTTTAGGTTACTGATGACAAGTCTCAGCGGGTCTATAAGCACAGGAAAGATTGCGGCAAAACAAGTCGATTGGTTGGTGCGCAAGTGTGGAGCAGAGCAGCTGGCTTCTAAACTGCGTGGATTTAACATCACATATGGATAGTAAGTCAATATAATTAGATCACTCTGGGGATTACATTTTGTGTGCGCGGTAGTGCCATTTGGCATAAACGCATACCCACACTTGATAGATCGTCATTGTCCCAAAGTATTTATATTCTCTAGTCAGACCAAAAATACTCCCAAAATACTCATTCTACGTGAATATAAACTCAAGTCAGGGGCCCAGACAACATGACTCAGGACATCTGACAAACATGACAAAGAAAACAAACAAGCCCTCTTGTCAGCTGACTGGCATGAGGAGAGCCGAGCCAGCACAAGACACATGAAAAGCCATGAATCAGGAAAAGAATTAACACAAACAAAATGATAAATCTAAGAAGTCGTGATAATTCGTCTCAGTCACAGCCGTGCAGCCTTCTTGGATCTGTATTCAACTGTTTTCAACATTTCTTCTTGTGACATTTCCGAGCAAAACTTTCACTTGCATTTTTTCATTAATTGTGAAAAACAGGTATGCTTGTAGTTATTGGAAAGTGTCATGCCAAATTGGAGAAATTTGTTTTTTTTTTTAATTAATTGCAGTGATGTGGTTTTGTGGATTAATTTATTTTGATTAAACCCACTATGTTCCACTTCATGAAATTAATTGAATTCCTCATGCGTTTGAATCAGCGGACAAACAAATTAATCAAGAAATGGCAAATGGCTTATTATGCGAAACTACAGAGAGAGAGTGTGAGTAAGTGAGTATAAGACCATAACATTTACTGTATCGTTTGAATGGACACAAGAAGGATAGTTTGCATTTGTTTGATTCACTGTTCAATATTTTCATTTCAAAAACGTATGTACTATTTACAGTGTGTCCTGGCACCTTCTGACAAAATGTATGTTGTCTTAATAATCATATCATCATCGTCATTTGTTTTACTTTGTATAGTTCATTAACTGGCCATCATAATAATATCAGATTAACATGAAATACATATGGTGTGAAGTTTCTGTGGAAATTATCCCTCACTTAATGTACATTTTGAAAATGGACAATTGTGTTGTGCTGCATTGCATAGTGACATTATGTCAAACTGAGTAACAATATGACACATACTCCTCTCATTGTCCAGATTGTGTTTTCTACAACTTTGCTGTCCGGATGCAGCAACCAATCATTTGCAGCAAGTTGTGCCCTGCCTAGAACTCTAGTAGGATTCACAGACAGCAAACCATTATACTGGGTTAATAAGATCAATAATAGATTATGGTTGCATTGTATATGGATCAGCAGCAAGTACTCATTTAAAGAAATGAGAGAAAATTCAATATTAGGCATTACAGTTATGTCCAGCTGCAGTTAAAACAACCCCAACAGCAGCTTTACAAGTGGAAATGCGAGAGATGCCTTTAGAAATGAGAAGAACACAGTTATCAGTTATCGTGTGATGGGTGAAGCTACAGGGCCATAATCATGATCATCCAGCTAAGGACATTTCAAAGCCAAGCTGGGGAAAGGAGAAAGGGAAATGAAAAGTTTGGGGCAGACAGTAGAACAGAAAGTAGCAGAGCTTGAAATAGATCATTTGGATATCATTCCAACAGTACAATTACCAGCAATACAACCTTGGATAATGCCCGATGCCAATGTAGAGATGTACTGTGCAGGAATACATGGAAGAATCAGAGCTATGTCAGATTCTATACAGATGAATGGAAAAACACGAGTAACAAGGTAGAAGTTGCATTTATTGTACCCAGGTTTCATGTCAAAGTGGGAAAAATAATTAGTGCGGGTGTATCGGTTTATACAGGGGAATTGGTTGCAATTTCCTTGGCAACAGAGTGGGTAGAGGAAAGAAGACCATTGAGATCTGTCATATGCTCATATTCCACTTCATCACTAATCCGCTTAAAACACAAACATTCAGATAGCGTGCCAGATATATTAATGGGAGTACTGCCCAGCAAACATTGTACATAATTCACATGATGGGAATTAGAGTAATATTTGTATGCCAGGAACATACTCCACTGGCATCAGAGGAAGACAAGGAGGCAAAGATGGATACAAACCATAGTCAAGTGGACACGACCAGGAGGGTGCGGTCGAATGCAGATGAAGGCAATGGTGAAAATGTGACTCAAAGAAAGGTAGCAAAAGCAATGGGATGAAGAAAGGGTTGCTAGGTGGTTTTATGAAATGCAAAAGAAGGTTGGAGGAATGAGAAATACATATTATAAGGGAAGAAGCGGAACAATTATGTCAAGATTACGCTTTGGACGCTGTGGGGTAAACAGCACACTAGTGGCTAATGGCATGGGCAGCACAAGTGGCAGGTGCGATAACTGTGAACAAGAAGAAACAGTAGAACAAGTCATAATGCTTTGTAAAAGATATGAGACAGAAATAAGACAGCAAATGTCTGACCTTGGTAAGGAATGTATGTTTTTAAATATATAGATCTACAGTCTAGTCTGCAAAAGAATTCTACAAAGCTGATTGAAAGAATATAGTGTTTATTTTTTATTGATTTAATACATAAGGATAAGGGTTAGTATTAGTTAGCCTGGTCCACACTCCTAACCAGTAGGTAACTGAAATGCACCATTGTGTTGATTGCCAACTGCCAAAAATTCACAAGAAGTAGAAGACAGCAAACTGTTTCTTTAGCTAGCAACGCAAGCTACCAAGATGCTTCATCCATGTTTATCTGCATTTGACAAGTTTCTTTCTGATATTTGTTAGTATTTGCTTTGTTGTCAGCATTAGCCTCAATTTGAACAGAAACATGTTTTCTCACGCTTATAAAAGTGTCATATATTAATACGTCAGCCTGAAGAAAGAAAATGATTGTAATTTGTGTACAAATGAGTCCAGCCAGGTACTTAGTGGTGTGACTGATGTAAACCGGTAGCTGCCATTTTGCTGTTGGCAAAAATGTCCATATGCAACAGCTTCAGTGAGTAGGCTACAATGATTGTCTTTTTTAATTGAGGGTCTGATGTTGTTTTACAAGTAAAGCTGTGTCTGTTCAATCAAGTATTCTTTCTTTCTTTCTTTCTTTCTTTCTTTCTTTGCTAATATTGCCCTGAATAGTGATCTTATTTCATTTCCACACCCTTCAGAAGTTTTACAGAACCATCTGGTAATGTCTTTTTTTTGTATTGTTTGTGCTTCGTTGGAGTTCCAGAAAGGCCCAGAAGACCTTCTGAACCAATCAACCTTGATTGAAAATTCTCATAGCATCACACTCGGTAATTACAGAGGAAATGGGCAACAAGTAGGAAAGTGATAGCAGACATCAGTGGATATTTTTCTTCCTTTCTTCTTCTGAGTATATCAAAGTGTAGTTACTCTGAGGAGATGATAGGGTGCTGTTTTTTGCATTTTTTTTTTTTTTTTATCCCCGAATGCTGCCCCAATGTCTTCTGAAACCCGCCTACCACTGACACGGCCTTCAAGCTATTATCGCTCTCCTTCCTTTTTTCCTCAGCCCCAAATCTCCACCACACACATCCTCCTCCCCGCTCCCCAGGACCACTTTGCAAGTATCAGCAGAAAATACTGCGAGATATAATGATTATGCGACGGCTTGTGGTGTGGAGAAAGCAGTGACAAAATGCAGTTTTTGACAGTTGATTTACAGCCACAAAACAAGAACATAAAAAGAGCATACATATGAGGTGTCATTAGCATCACAGCTAAAGAATAGAATCAGGAAGAGATATGTGGTAATAGAGGCAAATTTAATCTGAGTAAATTATGTAAATTCCCCTCACACAACAAAGGGATCATCAATAAGAATGCGTTGTTCATTAGGCACAGCCAGTGTTAATATATGGATGTTTTGGCTAAGGCACACAGCAGAGTGGTAAGCAAGCTCACTGAAGCATGATTTCTCATAATCGCGCGACTCAATTCAAATGTGTCAGCCACAACGGGATGATACAAATCGTATTAGCAGCCCCGGCTTCTAAGCACGAGAGCAAGAGTCACGAAACATATCCAAAACATTTCTTTTCCACCCCTTATAACCTCTGAACTGTTTCTCTACTTGAGGATAAAAATGTAGATGTGCATGAAACGGAGAATGAGATTAGCACAGTGACATTCAGGAAGTAATTGACATCCCGTTTTGTTGATGAATAAGTAATGAGGCAAACACTATTAAAAGGTATAAGCACACTTCAAACAGCTGTTTGAACATCACGACGGGTTCAGGTTTTTGCCTCGAGAGATTTTAAATAATTTTTTTTCTATTTGTTCTGTTTTCTTCTTCGTTGCTTGATCCCAATGCACAAAAACACACACGTTTGGATACAGTAGATATAATGAAATAAATGAGGATAAAGGACACACAATTGTGCATAGCAATGTTTTACAAGTCACTGTTTTCATAATGTACTTTAAGCACATTTAAAATGATCTATTGTGTACTTTTAGGTTATATTTGCTGGTGAGTTTTTACTTCTGCCAGTAAAATTACTGTGTAACCAATTGTATGGCTCGGATTAGATTTTCGCACATTTTCATAAAACTTCATAAGTTAAAGTTGACTATCTACACTTCACTTACTGTATATCTTGGTAGTTTAATTTCAAAAGCGCTTGCAGCTGATATAGTTAAAGCTCAATTTCCTTTTGTCAAGTGTATATCACACGTCCGTACTCATTTTGTCCATCTAACTGGAGTCTAATGAGACAGCTGACCCTGCTGACATTCATCCGCCCACTCAGCATTGCGCACACTAATTCAGAGCTGAAAACACCATTGTGCCGTTAATAGAGGGGAAAATCAATGAGAACAACTCAGAGGACTCAAAAGAAAAGAGTGCAAAGAATTGGTCTTTTCATGAGTTCTCCACAGTTTAACCCATTAAGGATGGGAGCGCATAACCGCGTTTCTACCACTAGAGCCGGGAGCGCTGTTGCGTCTTTCTACCCTTGAAGCCGGGAGAGCGTTTACGTCATTTTCAATTTATTATTTAATTCTCGGTCTCTTAACCAGTGAAATGCATCAGAATATACATGTGAGGTGTTGTAAGCCCGCGGACGATGTTCCGGAATTCTTTCATAATGGCGGACGCTGCGGTCGCGGAGCTCTTAAATGAGTAACGGCATTGATATAGACAACGCAATTGTGGACTTTGAACCAGTAGAACCAGTCGAACATGATATATGGTTAAGATATATGTTTGTAGACAATGACAATATCGACGTCTTTGTAACAAAATAGAGGATGGTAATTACCACTCGATTTTTAAAATTAAAAATGGTGCTTCTCTTACACTGACATTTTATTTTTACCTCTTCGATTGAAACAGTACAGATTAATAAACTCGTGTCTGTGTGAAAGCCACATGTCTAAGATCTCAAATTCTTTTGGAGTTAAGTCTCTGTCTGCTACAGGGGCTGAGATATTAATTATTTTGTAGGTGTTGAATTTCTGGGAAAACTTCAGGTTTGCAAGGGTAATTCCAGAGACGACCTTAGGTTTTGGGGAGCTGTTGAGCCAGGCGCTTTATGCATTTCAAAGGCATTTTGCTATGTTATTGTCACTGCAAAATGACAAAGTTTGACAAAATGTATACAAAGTGATGCAATGGCTGCCAAGGTAGCAGCTGTATTACAGTAGACTCTCCAAGGTCAAAAGTACATTGCAACATTTGTAAACATTCGTAACATACGTTTCAAAAATTGAGCTAGCGTCACACACGGCACAATGTCATGACAGGGGGTTTGCAGGCTGTCTCTCCTTGGCAAGTGTATGCGTTCCGTCCGGCATCTGGCCATCTCTATGTCGGCCAGTCTTTTGTCATCTTGCCTATTGAGTGTGTACACCGGGGGTCTTCAATCCTGTTCCTTGAGGGTCGGTTTCCTGGATGTTTTACATCCCTCCTTGATGCAACACACCTGATTCAAATGATCACAGTCGTTATCCAGCTTCTGCAGACGTTGGTGATTATTTGATCATTTGATTCAGGTGTGTTGCAGCAGGGAGCGATGGAAATCATCCAGGAAACTGGCCCTTGAGGAACAGGATTGAAAACCCCTGGTTTAGACTGATTTTAGAACACCAGAAGCTTGTAGTTTTGAATTTTAAGGCTGGCAAAAGACACTCATTCACCACTGTTGCAGCAAACAATGCTTTCAAAAATGCTCTGAACGGCGAATGTTTTGCTTCTGGAACTCTGTTGGCTCATTATCGTTAATGCTCTCGGGGTCATCTTGCTTCATGTCGCTGCCGTCCCTGTTTTCAGGATCTCTATCGATCAGGATCTCAACTGTGGATGACTTTACCGCCCTCAATTTACTGTTTTGTGACTGAAAAGTTTTGATATCTGACCAATAAACAGCAAAGGGTTGCGTTTTAACCTTAGCGCTCCCACTGAATTTAACTTCACTTCACAAACTGCAGCAGATCCTTCTTGTACATTGGATCAGTCTCTATGAGAAACTCGGATGAAAGAGCCATTCAAATTCTTTTGGTCAGCGCCTGATAATAGGCATAGGAGGAAAAGAGAAGTGCAGTGAGAGGTTGTGAACTTCCAGCTTCAGTTGAGTGGCAGAAAGTTTCCCCTCCCATGAATACCAAGGACAAGCTTTTTCCATTATTCATAGGCCAGCTGTTCTAAGGGGCCCATATTTACACTTATATTGCACAGCCAGCTAGTGGCTTTCCCTTTTTTAATATTGTGGCTGCCAGCCATCTTTGTCCTCCCCAGATGAAGGAGCGTCCAGAGCTGCTCCGGGGCCAAAAGTGAGCACCGATGGGTGTCAGGCAGACCATATATCATAAACAAAGGCTTCTAGTATCATATTTACCATTTGAATTATTAAACAGTGTTTTATGATGGCTTTAAACTCAATGAGATTGCGATTATAGTTTAATTATAAATCCGCTATAGTTCCCAAGGATGTGGACTTGATGAGCTTCCTCATATGGCGTCGACTACAGCTCTGTGCCACACTTTGAGATGTGTGAGGAATAATGAAGAGCGCAATTTGCCTGGGTGGAAACCTCAATCGGGTATACAACTGCAGTGATCAGCCGTCATTACATGGCCACCCGCTAGCAGCTCGGGCAGATGAATAACGCATGAATCCCTGTTGATGAAACATTGGAGAGTAGTTACCAGTACCCAGCTGTCTCATCGAGACCGTATTCATCGCCGAGCCGAGCCGATCTGCACCGTACACAACCGGAGCAGGTGGCGTGGAAGTCTCACGACACCTCGAGGCGACGGCGAACAGGTTTCAAAATGACCTGGTTGAGCAACCACAGGCAGATTGTTTGGCTGTCTCCATTTCCCTAAGAGTGCCTCACAAGGACATGCTGGTGTGTCTTACACAAGCCGAGATGGCCAATCATAGAAATGGATTAGAGACGAGCTCAGCGGCCCGCTACTGCTAGATAGTGTTGCAGAGCACTCCCTGATGGCTAAATGGATCTAAGGCCTCACACTGCAGCCTGAGCTCATTTATCCTGAGCACAGGTCAGCCGGCGGGTGACTGGAGTTATTCTTCCCAATCCTGGCCAGCGTCGCCTTGGGATTCAAATAGGATTCATGTTCGAGAGCAGTGACAGGATAGAGTTACGGAACAAGACACATATCTTATTTATTGTACGCGGTCAGGCTACACGAGAGCGTCGACCTCAGCTGGAAGTGGCCTTTTGTTGTTTTTCATTTTCCACCCGGGACTGTTTCTGCTGACACCCTGTAACACTGTAAACACATTTTGATATGAATTATACACTTATAAATCATGGCAGGGTGTCCGAACATCTTTCAGCACTTGTCGGTTCTACGCCGTACAAACTGAAATTGACACACAGGGGCGGAATGTGTGCAAACAACATCTGACAAGGCCGCATTGGCATTAATACCTCATAAACAATGTGTTCATTTATATTTGCCCTTTCTTTACAGTTCTGCTAGGAGTAATATACCGGAGCTGTAAACACTCTGTCATAATTTTATGCTCTCGTATGTTTCCAAGATCCCCCCCAAAAAAGACTTTTTTTTGTGTGTCCTTTTCACAGTAGTGAACAGAGCACTGCACCAGTTGGGAGATTGGCAGCTTTCCAGTCAAATGTCAAGTTTGTTGCCTTTAGGGTCAAGGGCATTTCAGGAATCCTACACTCATCTCGCATTGCCAGTCAGTGCCCACACTCACGAGCACTTGGCCAGAGTTGGCCTTTGTTTGCATAATGTTGACATATTAATGCCAATAGTGACATATTGGAGCATTTGTTATGACAGGGATTTGGGGATTGGATTTTGACTCAGTGTAAAACTGAAAACGGTCTTGCCATTCATCGTTTGCCTTTGCACAAGAGTGTGTGTGTGCGGGGGTGTGTGGGTGTGTGTGTGTGTGTGTGTGTGTGTATGTGTGAGAGAGTATAGTACATTGGCCCCCTAAAGGGAAACGTGTACCTTCCATGCTGGACTAAACTTTAGGCCTGCCTTTGTACTTCTCCCGAGATTAAGTCATCAAACAAATAGTATTCACAGATCACTAACAAGATGTAAATAAAATTGTCCAAAATCCTGGTCTTTATTATCCCTAAGAATGTCACTTTATCTTGACATAAGCCATTCAGACACCAAAACAAAATTGCTATATTTTCTTTGAGAGTATTTATAAAACCCTAACGTACTTATTTAATTTTGTATACAGTATTTAAGATATCAGCATCCTTTCTTAAAATATTGCACACTTCCAGTTTGTCATATTTGCTGAATGAGAGGTCTTAAATTGGATTAAGGTGGCCTTAAAAAAAGATTTAGCTTGCATAAAGTGCAGATACCCTGTATATGTGTTTTTACTTGGGGGGGGGGTCGGGTGGTGGGGGCTACTTATTCAAAAGATGGGCCAGCTTCAAAAAATTGTTAAGAAAAAAAGTTAGTGAGAAACGAAAATACATTTTTTCCTCAATATATACAGTACACATCAGCCATCTGTAGTAGATGCTGTGGCTCAATTTATCACTGAGCATGTGGTCCAAATAAGATAACTCAACACCTTGTTTTGCATTGGTGTTTATAAAGCAAATGCATTTCGACCCCAAAAAATTGATTTAAGATTAGAAAAAAACAATAGTCATCATCAAAACAATGGTCAACGGTGAAAACATCCTGACACATAGAGGAGGTAATGATTGGTAGCAAAAAAAAAAAAAAAAAAAATCATTCGAGGCCGGTGACTTTTTTTTTTTTCCTTTTTCTCAGAGAAAGTACCGCAGTGTTAATCCTCCAGTGTGTGTGAAGTCAATACGCCTGCATGGAAATGTTGGCACAGGTGAATCCGAGGTGCTGAGACATTCGAGAAAAATGGGTCGCGGATGCTCACAAAGAAGCAGAGAAAAATTTTGAGGTGTGGAAGAGGCGGTGCAGTGCATCATTTGCATTGCTCAGGCTCAAGTGTAGTTGTTGTCGCTCCAGTATTGTTTAGTCTCGGGAGAGCAGCGGAGGTGATGATGTCACACAGCCTGGCATGTAGGGCAGCAGCTGCCTCATTTTGGAGTCGTTCCACATTCCCGCGCATCATTGTGAAGGAGATGTCGTCTGAGCAGAAACCTATCTGACAGCCGAGAGTGAAATGAGGTGAGAAATCAAAGTCACATTCTATTTGGGAGCATCTCCATGGTTCCAATGTCGAAAATGGGATCACCAATCGCCCGCACCCTCGTCTTCTTTTTTTCCCCATGGAAGGGCTTTCTTAAATACAAAGTTATCATAAAAGTTGAAAGAGCACAAACAGACACTTACACATGGATTGGCATTGAAATCAATTTTCCAAGTTCTGGTTTTCCATTTTCTTTGTTGAGGATGCATTAAAAAAAATAAATAAATAAATAAAAAGACATCTGATAGAGGGGTATTTTTTCATAGTCACAACAAGATGGATGACATTGCTGAAAATCTCATCTGAAATGAATAGTTTGAAGCTTGTTTACATTTAGCATGACCTTGCACAGCAAAAGCTGATACAAAAGCTTCACCCCGCCTCCGCCAAGTGAAAAGTAACCCGTTAGTGGGCAGCGAAAGCAGCGCGATGGATGGCCCCTTTCACCGTCTGTCTATTAGTTTTCATTAAGCGGCCCACGGAAACCTGGAGATTTATAGGGCACATTTGCTTTAAATTCAACCCTGCTGGGTTTCATCTGATTGCTGCACGGGGAAGACAATGATCAGCTTTCATCCCTCTCAACACGCCGCCTGTATTTCCATAAAGTCTTCCTGTCGGTGGGAGAACAGGAGACTTCCTTAGCTCGCAATGTAACAGTAAAGACATATACTCCAGCTGCACTTCTTGTTGCAGCAATGACTGTCTTAGTCTGCACAGCATAAGACAGCATCGCTGCTGACACATGTACACCTCACATGTCTCATGTCGCAAGAAATATCCAACTGGACCATTTATGGACACGTGACGTGTTTTTTCCCTCCTAAAGTATTATAGAGTAAGAATTTTTAAATGTTTTTTCATGTTTAAACCTGTCCTTGTTTTGTAGCAAAAAATAAATAATTGTTTGAATAATCGTGATTTCAATTATTACCAAAATAATCGTGATTAAATATTTGATCATTTTTCATACATTTTTATAATTTCATAATCGAGCAGCCCTACCTTGCTCGCCGTGGCCATCGAAGCCTCGCCCCGAAAAATAGACTAGAAAAATAAACGACGGACTACAGACAAATGGCGGATTAACTAAAGGGGCTTCCGACTGAGCTTAGTCCGACTTTTTTGAAATCAAATGACGGGTAGAAAT
This sequence comes from Filicampus tigris, assembly GCF_054856515.1. NCBI lineage: Eukaryota > Metazoa > Chordata > Actinopteri > Syngnathiformes > Syngnathidae > Filicampus > Filicampus tigris. The sequence goes on from NC_141218.1 coordinate 16,907,917, forward strand.
GCCCTGGTTAGTTTTCACTTCTACGTACTGTCCATTTACCACATTAATTATACACACCTTCTGAATTTGAGAAAACATTCCCTGGTTATTATGTGTCCTCCTCAGAAAGGAGAGTGTGATGGTGATTATCGTATCCAGCAATGTCAAGTACCGCCTCCATTGATTAATATGAACAGGCATGTTGATATAGAATTTCCTCCCCACTGTGAGATCAATAGCTTCTTCTTCATCTGAGTTCACTCTGAGATTCTATGAACCCACTGGGAAAGATGTGTCCATCTGAGGGTGAATTATGGTGAAAGGGCAACAAGGCCAAACACATTTTCTAAAACTAAATGTCATCCTTTATCTTACACTACCTACGGAAATAATGACCACGACTTGTGTGCATTTGAGTTGATGACAGACAAATCCCTTAACCAATCAATAATACTGTGATCCATCACTTGTATTCCACTCTTCCTTTCAGAACACTCATCCTTTCAAACTATATTCTGTATTCAAAACACTCATCCTGAATAAATGTTCTGCTTAGATATTGCAATCTCTCCATTTGGTTGGCAGCCATGTTACCTCAGACCTCACGCATGTTTTATTCATACTTCCTCCATCCAGATAGCCACAAACAACCGCGGCAAGCCTGACGTTTGTAATCCGTTGGATGTCTTCACGTCGCTCGCACTCCCGCAAATATTTTGTCTTCGAACCGCTCTGTCTCATTTCACTGAAGCCTGATGGCGGAGCTCCATCTGTTTCCACAACATTAGGCTAGATAGCATTAGCATCAGAGAAGTTTATCAGTGCAAGGCCAGCAGCCTGGCGCGTTTGCCAATGGTGCAGGCTACAGCCATCTTGCCGCGGTTCTGAATGGCCCGTCAGTGAGTCATTCCTTGCGTTTGCAGGCTGAGCGAGCTACTCTACTGATTGTTACTCCTGCAGAGCTGAACCGCCTGCTGTTAGCAGGCCTGAGGGACAGCCTGCTTTGTTCGCCCGAGCAAGCAAAGAGAGCAAGGGAGGGAAAGAAAATCAATTCCTCATTAAACAAATTTGTAAATGCTGCATCAAAAGGTGTTCAACATTTGCTTTGCAGCAGCTGTCAGCTCGATGTGACCTTGAGGACGAGACGTGTCGTAGACCGTGGCTCAACACGCCGGTTGTGGGAAAAGGTGTTGTTTTTTTTTCCTCACACTTGATTGATGGCTGCATCTTTCGTCCCTTCACATTCTCACATGGAGACGCACAAATCTGAAGAAAGGACCTTGCATCCAGATGTGCATGTGGCTCACTGAATACTTGGTGGACAGGATGGAAAATGCAGAGAGCAAGACAGAAAATGTCAAATGGGAAGAAAAAAAAACAAATTGGAAGAAGAACAGGTGAAAGTCCAGTCACAGGCCAGAAGAGTGAATGTCATCCTCGCTGTGTCCTATCTTAGTAGACGAGTGGGATCACCCATCTTTATGTGCCCATACATCTTTTCTTTCACAGATGACCAGCTTCCCCCTTTGGAATTGACACCTCCAATTTGTACTCATTCCATCTCTCTCCACAGGCCACCCAAGGGCTCCTTGGCGAGGTGTTCTTGCCGCGCCTCAACAGAGTAGGTCCACACGGGCTGCCTAATGCAGCCCCCCCTCCCACTGAGGCAATCCCTCTAAGGCACAAATGTCAAAGTCAAGGCCCGCGGGCCACATCCGCCCCACGAGAAGGTTTTCTACGGCCCCTGGGATGATATTGCTTTATTATTAGATCCGGCCCGCAGCACGCAGCAAGCCGGTGTGGGTAGCAGATGTGATCGGTTCTTTATCGCCTGCCGATGACGTCACGCTTTAAAATATATTGTAGCGTCTTCCAAGAACACAGACGTAGTTTGATTATCACGTTTTTATTAGTCCAACCGGCTACTGTGGGCCGCAGCCGACGCCAATACAGTACAACAACCGTTCAGTCAAAAAAGAGCCACGGCACTCCTCTTCGTCCTCCGCTACTCTCGCTCGTATCCCCTCACATCCAGCGAGCAGCGCGATGCATTCATTAACCTCGGAAACAACACAACTTGGCAAGACACAAGTTTGACCACAACACAGACAACCCAATTCGTTACACTATTTATGAAATATATTTCTTTGCATCTGTGTTTGTCACCCCCTGGCTGTTGTGTTTGCCACCCCCTGGCTGTTGTGTTTGCTAAATGAAAAATAGAATAACGCACATTACCGCTACTTTTGCTAGGATCGTCCTTCGGTCGTTTACGTGCAGGCTGAAGAATTCACGTCACTGTTTCGTGGCTTTCAGAATCGGATTGTGGTGAAAAATTATTCGGAGTAAAACACGCTTTATTAAGAAATACTTCATGTTAGAAAGCCCACGTAGTTTTACTATTAGTCATTGTTGGCATTTGATAAATTTATTGAGTTTTGACGTAGTGATGAGATGTCCCACACTGTGAGCAGATATTGAACGCTCCTCGAGCCCGAAGTGTCGATAGCGAGAGACGTGCCTTCTTTTCTTTTTCCTCCTTCGACACAGCTAGGTAGTAGTTTGTTCGTGCCAGCAAACTCAGTAGTTGCAGATTTCCCGTGTCTCACCACGTTTGTTTTTGTGTGTAAATATTAAAAGGTGAGTTTAATCATTTAGGTTCGTGTCAGGTAACTGCTGTACATAATAGCCTAGATATGTTCTCGTGAGTGATGTCACGTTGATGAACACTAGTTATTTCAGCTAGTATGCTAACTATTCTAGTGATGACACGTGTGAATGTGTATTGGGTGTATTGTTTGGCTGTTTAATTGCGTAATACAGTGAATTGTAATATGGCATATTGTTAACTAATGGATATGCATTGGATGATTTTGCTAGGCTATTCTTTGTCTGTGTTGTTGCAGACCACAATAAATAGACGTGTCAAGTGGAATACGGGCTTGTGTTCTCTGACAGGAGCACCCACATCCACACCTAGCCAGGTGGCAAGAGTCAGACATCATACCAATCATATGATCCTCTCCTTTTTACTTCACATTATGTACAGTTCATACAATCTTGCAGCCCGAGTCAACCACAAAATTGTTGCTAGTTTGACAGGAGAAACGCAAACGTTCCACTGATCTTGTTTCACAAGACGGGCAGCGGCTTCTTCTCGGATCATAAGCGGAAGTGACGTATGAGCTGAAAGTAGCAATAATGTACTTTACTTTATTTTTTATTTAGTAACTCTGAACGTAAAAACACAACAGCCAGGGGTTGACAAACATAGAGGCAAAGAAATAAATTACAGAAATATAAAGCGTGACATCATCAGCAGGCGTGAAGGACCCGATCCAATCCGGCCCTTGGCTTGTAGCTAAATTTTTTATTTGGCCCTCCGTCCATTTGACTTTGACACCCCTGCTCGAAGGCATCCTTGTAGACTCAAAGAAATGTCAAAGCTTTTCTGCAAGGATCAGTCTATCCGTGCATCAAAGGTAGGAGATTTAGCTTATTATTGCATGAATTAATTTGCTTGGCACAGGTGAGAGGATTTTTAAAATATTTTTTTTAAGGTAGGATGGGAAAAGTTTGTTTTGAAAACAACACGGATGCTGCTGCAAATTGACAGAAATTACCACCTGTACGGGCAGAGCAATATATTACATTATATATGCATAGGCTAACACCAATAATTCATCACACTTAGTGGGAGAATAACCGAAAACACCATAAAATAAGTGTAACCTATTTTAAATTATTTAGAGGAGGTTCGGCTGGATTCTTAAGTCAGTTCCTATTAGCGCCGTTCTCTTTTGAGGAATTCTAAGAAGGATAAAAACACAGTTTAAAGTTTAATATGATTGTTTTTCATGTTATCGCTGATTATAATTAGTGTAATTTCCCAAATCGCCCTTCAAAAATAAATGTACTATGTTTGCTGGTATCCATGCCCCAAAATTGAACTATAATCCGCATAGTTATTAGATAGATTGGGATTTCTTGTGTTCAGACAAAGAGAAGTTCTCTTACCTTGCTAACAGTTTCAGCTGTCAAGTCTCAGCCTTCCTCGGGTCGAGACTGTATGCGTGCAGTGCGGAATCACCTCCACATCACGATGCTTACACCTCGACGCTCATGCTGCACCTCACTAGCTCGCGGGCTATATTACAGAACTGTCGCACTTTCTGATGTGAGACAAAATGTTTTCATGTGACGTCACAAAAACGGACAGAAAAAAAAATACGTCAGATACGTGCAAAATGTCTCAGAAGATGACTGTGTGCTGTTAAAAATGGTGAAGTATGGAAAAAAAACTTGCTTTGGAAAATGCTACTTGCCATCGGGTAAGATGTTTGTTTTTATTTACGCCCGTTTCCTTGTTTTTCGCCCCAACTCGTTTCGGGAAGAATGCACTCGCGAGGCCATCATGATTAGCAGCAAAAATGATGTTATTATATTGTCGCTGTCCTGTGAAAAACACCTATGTCCATTTTTTATTATAATTATTATTATTTGACATTAATGGGGTTTCCGCGTCACACACACATCCCATTAACGTGAAAATTAAAAATATGTGAAAAAATCGGACCTGCGTGATTTTCGCAGGACAGCGACGATAAATTTGTAATATTAGGCTTTATATATCATTTTGAAATGAAAGTACACCTTTTTTCATAACACGTAGGTACCAGTACACATCTATATAATGTGAGAATTTTTCATAAAGTCTTTAGAATTTAGGCAATAATTTAAGTGTATTTCTCAAATTAATGATTTGAGTGTTGCCACAGTTGCCTTGAAAAAGTGAAAAAGTAACTTAGTTACCTTACCGATTATTTGATTTTAAAAGTAACCTAGTTACTGCACTTCACTCGGGCTCGGCTTTCATCACTCTTCCTCGTGTATTGTTTTTATGCCTCAATAAATAGAACCACCTTTTATTTTGTTAACTGATGCAATCAATACAAAGTAATCTGTGGGCAAAGCAAACAGTTTCCTCAGTGACGTAGGGTCCTTGAGTCTGATTTGATTTTTCGGCATCCAATTTGTAAAATGTAGTTTCACAAGAAGGCAGATATGTGCAGGTCTCCTGGTGGGCAAACGATACGCACACTCCGGCCATTCATTGCCTCTTCCCACAGTGTCAGCCATCTTAACAATCCCTCTGCGTTCGGGGGGGAGTAGGCGGAGATGAAGAAATTGTCCACAAAACACGGAGACCCTGTCAACACGTAGAGTAATATAAAGGCGTGACGGCGGGTCAATAAGACACGAGCGGACGAAGCGTCGGCCCTGTTAGCCGCGAGTGGCTATGAGTTCACCAAGGGTTTTGATATCCAAGGGAATAGTATTTGATTCATACAGAGCAGCGTTTCAGGTTAAAAGTCCTATCCTATTATTTTATGCATCTTTGTCACTGCAGACTGTGAGTAGCAAACAGTCAACAAACTGAAAGAAGGAAAATGCTACATAACAATTGTCCTCTCACACTGAAACGCACACGCATGTGCACACACGTTGCGGAACTTTTAGACTCGTTGTCTGGGAGACCAATGCTTGTTTGGATTTGTTGTCAAGGAAGCAAAAGTGGGCGAATAATGACCTTTTCATTGAATTTTTCGATAATCCATCTGCTGTGTTGGAACAAGCAAAAGGTGATATTGGAAAGGAGCTGGAGGAGTGTTTCCAATGAAATTAGTCTTCCAAAGGGGAAGACGTTTTATTGATTTTTGCTACTATCGTTAATGTAGAAGAATTTAGCTTGGATGTTGAAAATAAACTAGGTGGATCCTATTTGTAGCATTTTTTCCTGTTAAGTGGAAAATGTTGTAGGAGGTTTTTTTTGGGGGGGGGTAGAGGCATCTGTGGCATTAGCAATTTTACTCTCTGCTGTGTAATTAGCTTCACACTGAAACTTGTCTATAATTATGAATTACAGGTTGTCCAATCGCTCATAATCACATATGATTGCTGGGGAAAGGTTAAGCCGATTCAATCCTTCAGCCCAAATTGCTGCAAAATCTCCCCAAAAACACCAACAAAGGCTTGGAGGGATTTGTAAGCTGGCTCATTAGAGATGCTGAAGGATCACGGGGTTGCTTTTGAAAATAATACCACCTTCTGTGTAAGGAGTTGCACCATATTTTCGTATTGCTTGTAGAAATGAGGCGCAACAATTTAAAGTAAATAAATAAATAGTGTGGCCTAAATATTCTCCCACAGCCGCTTTCCTGCCTTTTTTCACCACATCCCGACTGTGTCACTTCATTGTTCTAGCCTCACTCGCTCTCTCTGTATGTTCACTCATCCAATAATCATATCCTTCTGTTCGCCTTATGCTGCTAAACCTCGCAAAGGCAATTCATTGTCTTCCTCTGACAATATCAAGTTTTTACACACAATGAATCATTTATTCAGCACGTGCTTGTGAAAGGAGCCGGCCACACATTTGGGATTTGCGCGATGTCAGCTGATGCTGTCCTGTGCCAAGTGGAAATAGAAAAACCCATAGGCCACGGAGTTAAGAGGCACTTTAAACAAGGCACTTCTTATGTTCGACGGGATGAAAATACAAATGATTGTTTCAATAAAAATGCTGGAATCTGTCCTAAAGAAGGACATTGTAAATGAGACATTGTTCTCAATTGCCTTATCTGATTAAATGTATATAATTATTTTCCTTTTAGGGTTTTGACAGTATTGTGCTTGTACTGTTTGTGTGTGTGTGTGTGTGTGTGTGTGTGTGTGTGTGTGTGTGTATGAAAATACAATGTATCACGGTCAGCGGTGATGAGCCCAACTTACATACAATGTTTTTAGTTAAGTGTAGGTCATTGTGGATGTGGATGCCTCTGGCAGCATATGTGACAAGTGCAGCTTCACGGAAAAATTTGCAAACTGATTTTTTGTTTTTTTAAATCACATAATGGCATGACCTAGTACACTTTGGTGTTTAAATGGGGAATTAGTGCCCTATTGTGGCGGCGCCATCTGTCAGAGCAGTGGTTCTTCACAGTTGTTACCCTTTGGCCCACATCATCCTACTGTATTGTTACAAAATTGCGGCCCATTTTATAAAAGTTAAAAACAAAAAAGCGTGTTTTGTTTTCTTTGAAGATAGCCTCGGAAAATACATAAGTTTTAGAAAATAATAAATATCTCAGCCCCTGTAGCAGATAAGCACATAATTCCAAAAGAAATTGAAAAGCTTGGAAAGCTTTCAATTTATTTTTTATTAATTGTTACGATTTCAATCGAAGGTATAAAAATAAAAATTTTTTTAGAACCACAATTTTTAATTTAAAAAAAATCGAGTGGTAAATACCATCCACTATTCTGTTACAAAGACGTCGATATCGTCATTGTCTACAAACAAATCTTAACCATATCTCACGTTCGACTGGTTCCACTGGTTCAAAGTCCACAAGCACGTCGTCTTTTTCACTTTGACGGCCATTACTGGCGGACATTACCGTCATCCTCCGATGAGTCATGACACCGTCGCATGTATATTCCGATGCATTTTATTGGCTAGGAGACTGAGAATTGGATTTAAAAAAAGAAAAGGACGTATACACGCTGCCGGCTTTAAAGGTAGAAAGACGCAACAGCGCTCTAGTGGTAGAAACGCGGATATGCGCTCTAGATTTGAGCAGCTCTGTGAAATTGTTGTTGTCTGTATGCAAAAATGGTGAAAAACGCAATCATCTAAAACGTCTCAGTTTTTATTAGGCTGTTTTGTTACTGAAGAGAGTTGAACCCATTAGCACAGCAGCAATAATTGTTCTTTACTCTTGACCCAACTCTTCCCCTCTCACACGTGAACCACTCATGTGGATTCCAAGGTGCCATCACATGCCGGCATGCTCCCCTTACTTCCAGTTGCATCCGAGTGAGAAAGCCCTGTCAACATGTCCAACACGAGGGGCTTGTCTTGAGGGGATGCATAGAGGTAGAGGATGACAGGAGAGGGAGGGAGGCGGCAGTTAAGAGGGAAGAGGCAGGAAGCGGGAGAAGTCCAGGTCATTGTGCGATCTGACAGCGGAGGGCAATGCCAAGCCTCATTTAGAATTCCCTCCCTGAGAAGCAGCTGTTACATCTTTTATTGGAGGAACAAAACAATGGCGTGCTATTTTCATATAAGAGCAATTTTCTTAAGAGTGGCATCTAAAGGGAGAGCGGTGGAAAAGCAGCAGGATGTGTGTGTTTGTGCAGACGTGGATGGGCTCAAAAAACAAAATGTTATTTCTTTTTTTTTCCTTTTTTTCTTTTTTTTTTTTTTTTCCCCGGGAGTACAAAGACAGCCAGCGTGCAGCTCATTACTTGCTGCTTGCTGCTCAGCTCTTGTTGCCTGCACTTCAGGCTCTCACCCTGTCATTGCAGGGGTCACAAGCCACCTCAGATGGATAGCCAGGAGAGTTGTCTCCTTACACCTCCAGACAAATCAATACCTAGATCCAATTTTATTCCTGCAGTAGCCCACAATCCCATGAAAATAGGCTTTTGGCAGAGTTGCACAGTTTGAGTTTCATTTAATTAAAACGAGGAATCACTCAAGCATCGCAGCTAATTTCTGAGAAACAAAATGCACACAAACAGAAACTGCACATTAGCAGAGCAGAGAAGAGTCTCTGGAAATTAGCAATTCACATTCACTGCCTCATTCAGAGTATGATTTCTTTCCCTTGCATAGCATTTTAATACACTGCAGGGGTAAATAGCAGTTTGTTAATCAGCATAAACTGCTTTTTAAAAGTTGGACAGGCAAAGTTTTTTAAACACAGAAGCAAGGTGTTTGCTTATACAGTAAGCCTTAGGCAACCATTTGATTTGTTGTTTTAGCAATGCCAAGGCCATTGTTTAAAAAAAAAAAAAAACTCATTTAGCCTCATATTTGACTTCTTTTCTCATCTGTTGTTGGTGTTGTGACGACGTACTTTTACATGGAAGAGGAGGAGGACCAGATGGGTGGTCCCATTATAAGTCTCGGGGGTGGACAACTCCATCCATGCTGTCTCAAATAGTAAAAATACATTCCTGTTTCTGCACCTATACCTCACCTAAATTGAATTACAGGAAGTCCTCAATTTACCAACGAGGAACGTTCCTACACTTGAGATGTAGCTTGAATTTCCGCGTATGTCGAATTTGACAGTTAAAGTCGAAATTTACATCAAAATGCTTGCTATAAAAACCCGAAAATACATAAAAATAAACACATAAGGTGCTGTACTTTGCATTACTGCTGAGAGGTGGATGGAGAAGGAGGAGAGGAGGGCGAAAAAAGGCAAAGATCCTGCCGGCGAGCCTTCGATTCGGCTGTGCAGCCTCTTCCTGAGTTTGAGTAGAAATCCACTGAATCTCGTAGTACAAATCCTGATAGAACATTGTATTCTCCAGAAATACAAAAACACCACAAGCTCTGCTACGTCCACAACGTGCCCAAAATGTGGTATAGAAGACAAAACACCTAACCACCATGTGGGAAGGGACATTCGGAAATGATACCTGGGAAACAAATTTGTCACAATCAAGTCAGTTGTTGAGAAATTATTATAAATATTAAAACTCTGGCCATGTACCTGACGCAAGCTGGAAGGCTTACTGAGTACGACCAGAGATAATAACGCAGCATAGTCACAATCTGCTTACTGATCACCTGAGCAATGTGTCCGATTGGTTCAGCCCATGGACTAGATAGTTCAACGGCAGGGCACCACCGCCCTCATAATAATAATAATCCGTTATCAGAATTTAATTCTGCCGAATATCAGAATCTGCATCAACCTGAAAAAAAATCTATACTGGTCCGGCCCTAGTATTTGTACTACAGTATTTACTGTCCCGTGAGCCTTGTGAAGATAAGCGGTATAGATAATGGATGGATGGATATTTACTGTTTTACTATGTCCAAAAAACTACTGTAACAAACTACAGTCAAACTGTTAGTTGTCAAAGACATTTACACAAGGCTATGCTCAAAATAAACCTAATAAAAAGAGTACATCTTATGTTGTTAATGATAACATTTGCAAATTTCAAATCTTTCTTTCATATCATTGTCCAAACAAACTCTACTTATGTGAGTGGATGATGGCCAACAGGATGAGATATTTTGGTTAAATATGTTTTTCTTATGTAAATGTGCCATTTAATTGAAGCTTTTTGATCTTCAAGTTGTGTTCTTGGCAAGATAGATTTTTTTGGCTGGCGTCTCCTGGAATGTACCCACCTACAAAGAGCACTCGTGTAGCCCTCACCACATGTTTTTGTCTCATGTGATGATGCATTCAGGGTTTTTTTTTCCACTAAATGTTTCCTTGTGGTGGTCCAAAATCAGTTGAAGAGTTTATAAAGTTGCTCATTTCCCTTCCATTCCTGTTTCAGTTTTATGTAAACAGTAAAAACAATCCAATCACATGGCTCTCCTCTGTTATTGGCCGAAAGAAAAGGAAGAAGGTTAAACTCAAGCCCTTCCCCATTTGTAGTTGAGTAATTGTGCTAACCCATTATTGCAAGTCTCTCGGTATTATGCCCTTTAGGCTCTCCTCATTCAAATTCATTCCAACCGAATGTAAATCATACAATCATACTTTTTTTTTGCAATTTCAAAAAGTTCCCAGGTGACCAAATAACATGTCTAAGTCATGGTTTCGTCAGTCCCCCAAGGATGAAGAATGATATCACACTTTTCGACCTGTTTCTCAAGACTCTCCGAAATGAGCTGATTACAAGGGACAAACTCTGCCACCTTCTACTGCTGTAAGAAGGCCGAGTGTGTTCGTTACCATGACAACTGAGTGCCAAGCTCAGTTATTGATGCAAATTGATGTGGAAGTGTATTTTCAGCCATGGAGGCAGCACTTCAGAAACAAGCTGTCATTCAGTGTGCAGGCCCTTCCGTGGCACATGCAAGTGACACATACAGATAGAGACCCAACTACCTACAAAAAACAATTACAAAGTATATTTTCCATGTCGTCTTTAAAATCAAACCCTTAAAATGAATGCAAAAAACCCCACACGTGCGTTGCTTGTGTACACCTTCACTAGCATCAACCTGTGTGACATAATTGAATTCATTTGACGTGATTTGGAAAGACACGCACATGTCTTTATGGGGCCTCGCAGCCGACAAAGCATATTAGAGCACAAAGTGAGCCATGAGGTCAAAGGGACTGTCTAAAGAGTTTAGAAGGACAGGCGATAGAAGAACAAAAGAGAATTTAAATCATTTTAACATGTACATAAAACGGCAGGGGATCAGAATCCTAAATACTGATTGGTGGTGGTTAGGGCCCAGTGCACGTCCAGAGTCGCCACCGCCGCCGCCATCCGTGGCCCACGCTTGCCTCCCGGCACGAAACGAACGGAGGGGCTGACGGAAAATTTGGGTCGAACCCACTCAACAAGTCTAAAATATTGGGTTGTCTTGTGGGTTAATTTCAACCGGTACAAAGCTTGTACAAAATAACTCAATATTTTGGGCTGTTTTCTGGGTTATTCATTTGACCCAATTTCTGGGTTAAATTAATGACCCAACGAGTTTGGTTAGCACTACTTTTTCACTTAAAGCTTAATTAATTACGACTATTCTCAACTACATGCTTGTGTCCAACACATCAACATGAAAAAAGCTTGGATCTAAAACAACCCCACAATTTGGGTTGTATTGAACAGAAGCCCCGCTAAATTGGTTACATAAATATTTGACCCAACTTTTGGGGTTAAATGAATAACCTAAAAAAGTCAATTCAGTCCTTTTTTGACCCAATTTGGGTTATTTTTTGACCTAACTGTTTTAAGAATTAAAGCAATTTCATAAATGAAGAGAAACGATTAGTTTAGGTACGGTAAATGATATAATTACATTTTCCTTGACTGCTCTGTCACTCCTGAAGTATAAAGCCCTTTGATGTCCACAGGTTGAAAAGACCAGGCTAGTTAGCGTTTCTCATCAATCTCTCGCAGTAGGATGCTCCAGATCAATTAGAAGTAATCTGGAAAATGTCATCCTTCCATTTTGTTCCACCGCCACCCCTGAAAGCTTAACAGGCAGGAGGCGAAGCGTCACGTTTAATTATGAAGCCATTACGTTTTGATCTGTGTGAAAGCCCTGTCAGTAGGAAAGGTGCTAGAATCTCTCACCCGTGACCTGTTTCCCCAGAATTAAAATTTAGCTTTCTGTTGCCAAACATAATACCCTGTGAATAACAAAACCGCGTAGTTTCATGAGTGCTGCCGCCAATGATAAAATATCAGAGGACATTTGTGTTATTGATAAAAATGAAGAGAAAAAAAAGCAGTTTGTCAGGTTTTATGTTACAGTGGAGTGCTACAAGGAATAATTGTGAGGGACATATTTCAGACGAGCCTCGTGCTCCAGTTCACCATTAAATCCTAATTTAGTCAGAGGCAGCCTCACTTGTTTTATGTAGTTTTTCCACGAAATGACGTATGTGGCTGGAAATTCTACAGCAATAAGATTATTCACGGAAAATGGAAATCAAGTGTTAATGTGATAATACTTCTGTGCCTCTCACAACTAAAAGATGTAGCAATGTATCATCTCTATCCATGCGGCACCTTGAGTTCTCCGCTGTGTCAGGAAATTGGATGAGAGAGTGATGATTTTCTGTGTTTGTGGGGCCACTTTTTACATTTGTAAGGATTTACATTTGTCACCTCGCAGCATAACAAGATTATGTTTTGTGATTAGATTTTTTTCCCCCGTTGTCGTGTCAACTGCTTTTATGCACATAAGGAATAAGTGGATTTGAGCATTCGGAAAGGTGGTGGGTTGGCTGCTTACCTCTGTTATCAGGATGATCCCTGCCACTCATTGCCGGGTATTCCGCTGCCAACTTTACTGGAGGTTGGCTAAAGTCACATTTGCGCTAACACTTATCATCTCATTAATGCTGATCGGTCTTTGAGCTGGAAATCAGACTTACTGCATCCTCAGGCTGTATTTATACTAAATAAGTTGAGGACTGACTGAGAATATACTGAGTTGCTTGACACTTTATGCCACACACCATCTGTGTACTCTGCGCCAGCCCATTCAGACTATTGAACAGGGGTTAGCATTTTATAGGGTTTTTTTTTTGTATTGTAATGTAAATGTTGTAAATGTAAATGTTAACAATCAAAAATACATCAACATGATTATATAACATCATGTCTGAACGTTAAAGTACTTCAGGCCCAATTAGTTTGCTAGTTCTGCATTTATGGTAACATTGAATTATGCAATACTGGCGCCGCCTGAGGTGGGCGCATGACAGGCGCACCCAAATCGGAAAATATTTTCCGTCACAATGTGTTTGGGTTCAGTCAGCATGTGTAGAGCAAGATTTATCTCCATGACACAGACAGCCTGTAGAAAAGACTCAAAGTCATTCATTTTAGGGAAATATGTTCCATCTTAATAATTGAGATGCCATATTTATATTTTGACTGATTCGTTTACAACAAACAATAGTGTTTTAGGTCGTTTTATTACTTGACATGTTTCGGTGTGTTACTCCCGGTGTGTTACTTCCGCCCCCCGCCGTGAGGTGCCATACTTGTCATTGGTCCGGTCCAGTTTATGTTGGTTGTGAATGGGCAGTGACCTCACAATCGGTCAGTCGTGTGTGTACTGGTAGTAACACGTAAGTATACTTGAAGTGCATTCATAGCATTAGCCATTGCATGTTGCATCAGAGTGCGTCTCTAGAGTGTTTGACATGTTAATTGGTGAAAATGACCAAGTAATTATCGCTTTGACAGCTACTTTTGCTTCTGGAAGTGGCACGCTTTGTCTTTCAGAATAAAAGCATAACACAGGAAGTGCTATGAGTAAATGTTATCTGCTAGCTTAACAGCATTCTTGATAGATATAATTTACAAATGTACTCATTTGATGATGATTATTATTCATCTTGAGTTTGGGTTCACTTAGGGATATATTTCATTATGCTTTCTCTCTTACAACTCTGGCACATATTCCAAGTGTGATGCCTCAATGCATATTTCCATCTATCTTGTGGTTTTTTTTTTCCTGTTTATATTTGAAAAGAAAAATGTTATTGACCATCTCGTTGATGTTTGTTTTGTATACGTTGCGTGTTTCATGTTTTGGTCATTAGTTATTTTTTTTAATTCGTCAAAATAGAAACGTCTTTGTGTTGTAGCATTGCAGTGAATGAGGCCAAGCGGTGAGCTACCAACAACTCTTTTAATGAGTAACAGGAAGGTTTCTGTTGGCCGTAACCACGCCAAAAATGGCAGCGCCAACAACGCTAAGCTAATGCAACGCTCAACAGTTTCCCTCTTTTCCTCGTTCTCAATTGTCCAACCTCCTGCTGCCTTCACGGTCCCACCAGATGACAGGAAATCACATAACCCGCACACAACACCTAAGGTCGCTACGGCATTTTAGTTTGTATTTATGTTGTTGTTTTCAATGAAAACATTTTCTCTTACAGTGTTACTGCTTTTGACAGTACTCACCTCAATAAATGGACCTTTGACTCACTGAAAATATTATTTGTGGAATAGTATTTGAGGACCTCTGCTGTAGAGCCTTCATCTTTCAAGGTTTCCCTGTAATTGTTTGTAGATGGTTTGTTTACTGGGTAAATTCCTTTGAATACCCAATGTTACACTGTTAATACAAATATGCATTCCCGTTTGAATTGAATCCACCACAGTAGAACTCTGTCGAACTTTTGGACGACTGGGGAAATAGGTTGTTTATTCAGCGGGGACTCATCCTTGAATGTGAAATCCCATTGCAGTTGTGGAGAGTTATAGGTCACTTGACCAATTGGAAAGGCTGCACTGCGAAAGTATCAGCATTGATTGGTTTGATGTGTCCACTTCAGCGTGGTTTCATTGTCAAGCCTTTCTAGAGCAGTAATCATCAGACATAATTGAAATAAGAATCACGATCAGAGGATATTCTCCACAAAGTGTCCTCGAATCTAGAGTGCAGTAAAAGGAGTGGGTAGCCTGGGTGAGAAGTTGAAGTGGCAGCCTGTCGCCTGCAGCTTCTCATCCACTAACTCGTTGTGGCTGCCCCTTCTTGTCCCATTACTTCCTGCAATATTTCAAAGTGATCCACTGTCAGAAATGCCAGACATAACCATTGTCATGTTAAGCGGAAGCACTTCACATGAGCGACAGTGGTCAGTGCTATCTGGACAAACGGCTCGTCTTGCCCTACTAGCAGAACAAAAGACATTTCAATGATAAGGCTGTAGCCATATATGAGGTTTGTCAGAAAGGTCCCAGGATTGGTGTCACAAAAGTAAGCTATAAGTAAGTTATACAATAGGCATCCTTCCAACACTGGAGTTATGTTCCAGACCGCCCCTGCTATAAGTGATATCCGTGCTATAGAAACACCCTATTTAAATACACCCTAGACATGTTTATATAGCATTTAGGGCACTTTTTCTTCCCAAGGTCTTTCAACACACTTTTAAAAAATATAAAAGCAAAACCTGTTTGTTTTTTGGGTTTGAAATGTATCTGTTGTGACAGCAGTCCTGGAAATTTTTCAGCACACCTTGAAAATGCTCTCAAAAATAAATTTTCTTTCTAAACCTATATAAAAGTAACCATTACTGGTTAAATTACTACCGTCCTTCTTTATTCATCAAGAGATTTCGTCCTCCCTCTTTCACAGAAAATTGTACCAGAGGGTTGACCTCCAACACTATTCTTTTAACAAACTTAAGAGTGTGGAATACTATTCTAAACTGCCTGTTTATATTCCTTTAGAGCGCACAAACAACTGTATTATAGATTATATGTAATGCCGAGTTCAATACATGGTGGGAGGATTTTGGGCAAAAGATCTGTGGTGTGATGCTGTGTAATTGCTCACACAGTATGTGTTTACCAAAAAGATTATAATATATAAGAAAAACAGGAATGTGGACACAGTTAGACTTTACACATGTAAACATCCTCTGCTCCATCAGAGCTCACCATGAACAGCTACTGAAATATATTCAGCGTATTTTAGCAGTCTTCTTGTAATTTAATCGTGACAGCGAATATATTAGTTTCCCCCAAAACTTTGTGTGGGGTGGATAAAATCATTAAATGTTGATGTTTGGTAAACATGCATAGTGATGTATTTCTTTTTTTTTTTTTGTAAGTTAACATCAGAACCGAAGTGTAAAAGGTTCCTCTGTGTTCTGCATACCCGTCATTCAGTAAATAGTATTTGACTAGCCAAAAGGATAGCAGAACGAATGTGCCGATATTTGTCATTATTATTCGGTCTTGGTGGCAGCTTCAAGTGTCCTGCTCCCTCTAAAGCTGATGCTTGCTTGTTTAGGCTTTGTCTCAATTTGACCTCCCTTCAGCGGCTCAGATGGATGAAAAAGGATAAAGTTTGACAAAAGTGTCCACGCACTCAAAACTGAAGTTAGAGGCATTTAAACCGGAATAAACATTTAAAACAAACAACAAGGTCTATATGGCTGACTGCAGCACATTTGCCTCACGGTTCAGAGATTGTGGGTTCGAAAAGAAAGGGAGGCGCCAAAGAAAGTTTTACAAGTAACCTTTGTTCTCCATTAAACATAAACAGTTAATCATATTGTGAAACTTAGGCCTGGTAGACACATAAGGATTTTTTTGGGGTCAAATTGTTTATTGTTGCAGACCCCCCACATAAAGATAAAACAAAGCAAAACAAAACAAAAAAAGCAGGCATTTAAAGTTTTGGTTGTACTGGGTGTGGTGTGCTCCGATAATCCCAACACAGATCACTAAACACGTACAGTAAAGCAGGGAAATGCGGTCACGGCAGGCAGGGGAGGCAGTGCCGCCCTGTCCCCTCCCCTGCATGTGAAGACTTAAAAAAAGAAAAGAAAAGAAGAACAAACACTGCCGGATATGTTGCGCCGATGTTTGCCGAATGTTTTTGAAGGGACTGGAGGCCTCGCAAGCGTTGTGAAATGGTGCTGTTGTCAAAAAGACTTGCGTTGGAAAATACTGCCGTCTGAAGACGTTCGTTTTTATTGACAGTCCCTTCCTTGTTCGTCAGTCAGGGAGCTTCTTTGATTGGCTAGATAACGTTTCACACTTCACAAATCCGAGACCCGGGATTTGCCGGCTTTCCCCGCTCAGTATGATTTTTGTTTGTAAATATTGAACATGTTTAATATTTAAGATTGTTGCCCCATCTTGGTTTGGAACCTATTATCAGGACAAATTTGAAATTATTTCATTTGGATAAGCCCCTTGAGATGAGCCCTCTCATTTTAGAGGGGGTCCAACATACAAAATCAAACATAACAACACCACAACACATAGCACACATAGAACACATCTCTGCCCACAGTTACCCACCCCTCCCCCACCAATCACATGCAAGCATAAAACTCCATACTATACATCAATATAAACAAAACTGATTTGTATGATAACATAAGTATGGATAAGTAAACAAATCATAAATGAACAGACTGTATCAAAAATGTGTTTAAATAGAGGCCTTTTGTTGTCTTAGAGACACAGTCGTAAGGGTGCTCGATTCTCTCTTGAGGGACAGGAACAGACGCAAAGTGCAGTGATATAGGTTGAAATGTATGACTTAAATAAACGAATAGAGTTGGTGGATCTAATATATTCAGGCAAACTATTCTAATCAAATGGGGCTTTATATCTAAAAGCACGTTGTCCAGTTTCCTTCCTCGATGTAAGGGCATGAAAAAACAGGGATTCAGTGTTTCTTAAGTTGTACGTTGTATTGTGAGGATGCAAGTATTGTTTTAAATGATAAGAAAAATTGAAGAAATAGCATTTAAAGATAAACTGCAGCCAGAAATCCTTCTATGTTTTGGTGTAAACCATTCAAGCGATTCATACGTACTACAGTGATGTGTTGTATTGGGACACCACAGGACAAATCTAGAAAGACTATTATAAACAATATTAAGAGGATAAAGATTTGAATCTGAGCTGTTTGGATACACTGTCTGCATAATCTAAAATTGGAAATATTAATTGTGAAACTATTCTTTTCCTCACCTGAAAGCCAAAACAATTAATTGAACGATAGAGAATTCTCAGGCTGCAGTTTAACTTCTGTACAACTGAATCAACATGACGTTTAAAAGATAGCTGAGGGTCAAGCAATACGCCTAAATATTTATATTCTAAAGTTTTCTCAAGGAGAGAGCCATCCAGAAATGTAATTGACAGTGGAAGAGAGTTTGCTCAGTAAGATTTCTTCTTATTGAGAACCAGCTTGTTTTAGTGGAACCATTTTTGTACTAAATTAAAGTCTTCCTGTAATATGCACTGGATTTGTGAAAGCACTTTGAGTTGCATTTTTATGTATGAAAAGTGCTATATAAATAAAATGTGATTGATTGATTGATTGATTGATTGATTTGTGAAACAAATTATTTCTTAACCCATTAAAGCCGGGAGCACATAACCGCGTTCCTACCACTAAAGCCGGCAGCATTATTGCGTGTTTCTCCCGTTAAAGCCGGGAGAGCGTATATGTCATTTTCTTTTTTTTAAATCCAATTCTCTGTCTCTTAGCCAATGAAATGCATCGGAATAGACGTGGCCTTGTTGTGAGTTGTCGGAGGCTGAGATATGAATTATTTTGGAGGTGTTGAATTTCCGCAAAAATGTCAGGTTTTCAAAGGTGACTCCAAAGACGACCTTAGGTTTTAGAGAGAGATGTCTCGCGAGGGGCTTCGGGCTTTGATTGGTTATCACACCTCAGACAGAACGACAATCTTACGGGATGATTTTATAAAACATAAAATAGTCTGGTATTTGTCATCCTTGGCTAAAAAATGTGGATTGGGAGATTACAATGCTTACTGAATACTCCTTCTGCCTCGCCCTGTTTTTGCTCATGTTCCAAATTCACGTTCCACCTTTGAACCATTTTTACATTTAGGGTTGAATTGGAGTTTTTTGACTGCCAAACCTGAGCACCTCACCTTTGTCTCAGTAAAAGATATTGAATTTATTTTGTGTATAGCTGTGAATTTAACTGTGAATTGGAAGCTGGACATCTCTGCTAAACAGATGAGCAAGGCCAGTAGGTGGCTAGTGTGCTGCCTCAGCCCATGCACTACTTACAAAAGGCCATTAGCCAAGGTCTGCAAATGACAGATGAAGCCCCCTTAATGGTGCAGGATCATGCTGTGATTTACAATCTTTATATTTAACCAGAGAGAGATTAATTTACACCAGCAAATTGACGGATCCAAGGAGGTGAGGAAGGCTTTCTCGACATTGCCATTCCTCACAGCGTCTCGCTGCCAGAGGGCAACGCTCCTGACCTTGAGATGCCAGGCGTGTTGGGTACGCTGCTTCCTTTCTTTGTTCTTTGCATGGAAGCACGCATCCCACATGCCCGAAGCCCAAAAACAATTCACAATTCACCTGTTTCACATCATGGGCTTGTGTGTTTGCAAGCGTGTAAAGGAAGGACTGAGAGGCAAACATGGCCAAAACAAGAATACGTTTCACTCTGTTTCCAAGATGCTGGTTGTCTGCTACATCACCTTATCTGTCTGAAGTTTAAGTATCTGATCTGGGATTGTTGTTGTGTTTGGATATCATCAAGTGTAGGACCGGTTTTGTTTCCCTAGTTCATTTTTCCAACTGTGAGGTTAGTGAAAAGGACCTTACCAGAAAATGGGTAAAATTTTGAGCATTGTTTTCCAAAGTAAAGGCACATATCGGCGACTGTTTTATTTTGATTCAACACAAAGTTAACACAAAACAAACAAACAGCAAACAGCAAATAGCAAATTTTAATCAACAATGTCTCTATGTGTTCCAAAATGTATTTTTGACACTGTCTTTTTTTTTTTTTCTAGCACATCTGGTTTTTGAAATATATTATTTTTTGTTTTTAAATTTAACTTCTAAAAGCTTGTGCTATACGGATTTTACCATGTGTTGTAATGTATAGCTGTTTCAGAAAAAAAATCTATTAATGTTTGGTGTTGGAATCGCTGACGGAAGCCCGTTTAAAATCAGAGGCGGACCAGCCTATACGGGTAATATTACGCCCCCTATTCCCCCCCCAATCCCAGAAAAACGGCGAATGACGACAGCAGGGTAACCACGCTGCAGACTGATGATGAACAACCAGTTATTCATCATCATCATCGTCGCTCAATTTTTTATTATTAGTTAGTTAGTTAGTTAATTATTATTATTATTATTATTATTATTATGACATATTATTATTATTATGAAAACCTGATGTGCTATAGAGAAAAAAAATAAGGTCAGATTGAGAATCATCTTGAAAATGAATCTAGAAAAAACGACTTGCATCTCTGATTACAAAATTGAGTAAAAACTTGTTGACCAGTGTCATTAGTCTGCTTTCATGGAGGACTACGGAAATATGAGAATATTTACAGCTGTGAGGCTGAAATTCCCAGGATTTGGACAATTTTGAATCCCTGTGAGGATGAATTAACGAACCAATTTTATGGTCTCCCGAGACAGCACTTTGAGTAACGGCATGGGAAATTGATCGCATTCACCTCTGCTTCGGGAGGAAGGCTTGTTTATGCATTCAAACGCCTGAGTTGGATACAACAGTGCAACGTCAGGCGATTCCCACGTTACGGACTGCTCTTAGGTCTACGGTCTCTTCTCTGCCTGAAAACAGTGTTTCTTTCATCTCGGCATGTGAAACGGCACCCTTTGTTTAAGGATAGGAACATTTTGTGTTCGTCCAATTTCTTTCAAATGATAATTCTCTGACGACCAATCCAAAGTGTCTTCGCTATCTATCACTGCACCTGAAAGTGGTGTGCTCCAGGAGGTTTAATTTTGTACTCCAACTTTTCACAAATCCAAAAACCTGCTATCAGACTGAAGTGAATTATACTGTGCGGTTAAACTTTAATTTTCATCTGAGCTATATTCATTGGAATCAACACAATTAAAATGTAGATTTAAAGTCAATTGACTATCAAACCTTTTTCCCGTGTATGTGGGGGAAAAACAACCTAAATCTACATTTGGCAGAGCCTTGGTCTGACTTCTTATTAAAGTTTTAACATGCATTGTGGTCTTCTGTACATAGATCTTTCTTTGCACAGATAAGATGGATCTCCAGTTCCCTTCAGCAAAGGTTCAAGAGCAGCTCTTTTGAAAAATTCTTACCACCATGAAAATGTTAACTCATTTGTCGGGGTTTGGGAGTAACTTGACACACCAAAGAGTTCGTTTCACAAAGGAGTTTATTTCCCGTATCTATCTAGGAAAGAGTGATTACGAACAATTTGAAAAGAGGCAGGGAATTCAGGGTTAAGTACAAAACAGGAATTTTTGACAAGCGGTCTTTGTCTCTTGTCAAAGACATTCCGACTAGGTGAAAAAGATTTGTATATATTCTTCTTTTAATAAAGGCATTGTGAGGTGTGATAGACAAAATCTGCAATGACCTCTTTGGTGTCATCCTTATAACCTTGCAATTCAAATAAGGCCCAAAAGCATACAAC